>NW_027437303.1:0-32555 GCF_033239565.1 Halichoeres trimaculatus
TGAGGTGAATGTGGTAAAACCCGAAACAGAGGTTTTAGCCCTCAGACTTGATTCAGGATGCATTTTTCTCACCTGGGATGGCATGGGCTTCCACGGGGGACACATATTTCATGCAATTTCAGCCAAAGTGAAAATTTGAATTTTGGCTCCAAATTTCAGGTCCCGACCTTACGTTCTGAGGTGAATGTGGTAAAACCCGAAACAGAGGTTTTAGCCCTCAGACTTGATTCAGGATGCATTTTTCTCACCTGGGATGGCATGGGCTTCCACGGGGGACACATATTTCATGCAATTTCAGCCAAAGTGAAAATTTGAATTTTGGCTCCAAATTTCAGGTCCCGACCTTACGTTCTGAGGTGAATGTGGTAAAACCCGAAACAGAGGTTTTAGCCCTCAGACTTGATTCAGGATGCATTTTTCTCACCTGGGATGGCATGGGCTTCCACGGGGGACACATATTTCATGCAATTTCAGCCAAAGTGAAAATTTGAATTTTGGCTCCAAATTTCAGGTCCCGACCTTACGTTCTGAGGTGAATGTGGTAAAACCCGAAACAGAGGTTTTAGCCCTCAGACTTGATTCAGGATGCATTTTTCTCACCTGGGATGGCATGGGCTTCCACGGGGGACACATATTTCATGCAATTTCAGCCAAAGTGAAAATTTGAATTTTGGCTCCAAATTTCAGGTCCCGACCTTACGTTCTGAGGTGAATGTGGTAAAACCCGAAACAGAGGTTTTAGCCCTCAGACTTGATTCAGGATGCATTTTTCTCACCTGGGATGGCATGGGCTTCCACGGGGGACACATATTTCATGCAATTTCAGCCAAAGTGAAAATTTGAATTTTGGCTCCAAATTTCAGGTCCCGACCTTACGTTCTGAGGTGAATGTGGTAAAACCCGAAACAGAGGTTTTAGCCCTCAGACTTGATTCAGGATGCATTTTTCTCACCTGGGATGGCATGGGCTTCCACGGGGGACACATATTTCATGCAATTTCAGCCAAAGTGAAAATTTGAATTTTGGCTCCAAATTTCAGGTCCCGACCTTACGTTCTGAGGTGAATGTGGTAAAACCCGAAACAGAGGTTTTAGCCCTCAGACTTGATTCAGGATGCATTTTTCTCACCTGGGATGGCATGGGCTTCCACGGGGGACACATATTTCATGCAATTTCAGCCAAAGTGAAAATTTGAATTTTGGCTCCAAATTTCAGGTCCCGACCTTACGTTCTGAGGTGAATGTGGTAAAACCCGAAACAGAGGTTTTAGCCCTCAGACTTGATTCAGGATGCATTTTTCTCACCTGGGATGGCATGGGCTTCCACGGGGGACACATATTTCATGCAATTTCAGCCAAAGTGAAAATTTGAATTTTGGCTCCAAATTTCAGGTCCCGACCTTACGTTCTGAGGTGAATGTGGTAAAACCCGAAACAGAGGTTTTAGCCCTCAGACTTGATTCAGGATGCATTTTTCTCACCTGGGATGGCATGGGCTTCCACGGGGGACACATATTTCATGCAATTTCAGCCAAAGTGAAAATTTGAATTTTGGCTCCAAATTTCAGGTCCCGACCTTACGTTCTGAGGTGAATGTGGTAAAACCCGAAACAGAGGTTTTAGCCCTCAGACTTGATTCAGGATGCATTTTTCTCACCTGGGATGGCATGGGCTTCCACGGGGGACACATATTTCATGCAATTTCAGCCAAAGTGAAAATTTGAATTTTGGCTCCAAATTTCAGGTCCCGACCTTACGTTCTGAGGTGAATGTGGTAAAACCCGAAACAGAGGTTTTAGCCCTCAGACTTGATTCAGGATGCATTTTTCTCACCTGGGATGGCATGGGCTTCCACGGGGGACACATATTTCATGCAATTTCAGCCAAAGTGAAAATTTGAATTTTGGCTCCAAATTTCAGGTCCCGACCTTACGTTCTGAGGTGAATGTGGTAAAACCCGAAACAGAGGTTTTAGCCCTCAGACTTGATTCAGGATGCATTTTTCTCACCTGGGATGGCATGGGCTTCCACGGGGGACACATATTTCATGCAATTTCAGCCAAAGTGAAAATTTGAATTTTGGCTCCAAATTTCAGGTCCCGACCTTACGTTCTGAGGTGAATGTGGTAAAACCCGAAACAGAGGTTTTAGCCCTCAGACTTGATTCAGGATGCATTTTTCTCACCTGGGATGGCATGGGCTTCCACGGGGGACACATATTTCATGCAATTTCAGCCAAAGTGAAAATTTGAATTTTGGCTCCAAATTTCAGGTCCCGACCTTACGTTCTGAGGTGAATGTGGTAAAACCCGAAACAGAGGTTTTAGCCCTCAGACTTGATTCAGGATGCATTTTTCTCACCTGGGATGGCATGGGCTTCCACGGGGGACACATATTTCATGCAATTTCAGCCAAAGTGAAAATTTGAATTTTGGCTCCAAATTTCAGGTCCCGACCTTACGTTCTGAGGTGAATGTGGTAAAACCCGAAACAGAGGTTTTAGCCCTCAGACTTGATTCAGGATGCATTTTTCTCACCTGGGATGGCATGGGCTTCCACGGGGGACACATATTTCATGCAATTTCAGCCAAAGTGAAAATTTGAATTTTGGCTCCAAATTTCAGGTCCCGACCTTACGTTCTGAGGTGAATGTGGTAAAACCCGAAACAGAGGTTTTAGCCCTCAGACTTGATTCAGGATGCATTTTTCTCACCTGGGATGGCATGGGCTTCCACGGGGGACACATATTTCATGCAATTTCAGCCAAAGTGAAAATTTGAATTTTGGCTCCAAATTTCAGGTCCCGACCTTACGTTCTGAGGTGAATGTGGTAAAACCCGAAACAGAGGTTTTAGCCCTCAGACTTGATTCAGGATGCATTTTTCTCACCTGGGATGGCATGGGCTTCCACGGGGGACACATATTTCATGCAATTTCAGCCAAAGTGAAAATTTGAATTTTGGCTCCAAATTTCAGGTCCCGACCTTACGTTCTGAGGTGAATGTGGTAAAACCCGAAACAGAGGTTTTAGCCCTCAGACTTGATTCAGGATGCATTTTTCTCACCTGGGATGGCATGGGCTTCCACGGGGGACACATATTTCATGCAATTTCAGCCAAAGTGAAAATTTGAATTTTGGCTCCAAATTTCAGGTCCCGACCTTACGTTCTGAGGTGAATGTGGTAAAACCCGAAACAGAGGTTTTAGCCCTCAGACTTGATTCAGGATGCATTTTTCTCACCTGGGATGGCATGGGCTTCCACGGGGGACACATATTTCATGCAATTTCAGCCAAAGTGAAAATTTGAATTTTGGCTCCAAATTTCAGGTCCCGACCTTACGTTCTGAGGTGAATGTGGTAAAACCCGAAACAGAGGTTTTAGCCCTCAGACTTGATTCAGGATGCATTTTTCTCACCTGGGATGGCATGGGCTTCCACGGGGGACACATATTTCATGCAATTTCAGCCAAAGTGAAAATTTGAATTTTGGCTCCAAATTTCAGGTCCCGACCTTACGTTCTGAGGTGAATGTGGTAAAACCCGAAACAGAGGTTTTAGCCCTCAGACTTGATTCAGGATGCATTTTTCTCACCTGGGATGGCATGGGCTTCCACGGGGGACACATATTTCATGCAATTTCAGCCAAAGTGAAAATTTGAATTTTGGCTCCAAATTTCAGGTCCCGACCTTACGTTCTGAGGTGAATGTGGTAAAACCCGAAACAGAGGTTTTAGCCCTCAGACTTGATTCAGGATGCATTTTTCTCACCTGGGATGGCATGGGCTTCCACGGGGGACACATATTTCATGCAATTTCAGCCAAAGTGAAAATTTGAATTTTGGCTCCAAATTTCAGGTCCCGACCTTACGTTCTGAGGTGAATGTGGTAAAACCCGAAACAGAGGTTTTAGCCCTCAGACTTGATTCAGGATGCATTTTTCTCACCTGGGATGGCATGGGCTTCCACGGGGGACACATATTTCATGCAATTTCAGCCAAAGTGAAAATTTGAATTTTGGCTCCAAATTTCAGGTCCCGACCTTACGTTCTGAGGTGAATGTGGTAAAACCCGAAACAGAGGTTTTAGCCCTCAGACTTGATTCAGGATGCATTTTTCTCACCTGGGATGGCATGGGCTTCCACGGGGGACACATATTTCATGCAATTTCAGCCAAAGTGAAAATTTGAATTTTGGCTCCAAATTTCAGGTCCCGACCTTACGTTCTGAGGTGAATGTGGTAAAACCCGAAACAGAGGTTTTAGCCCTCAGACTTGATTCAGGATGCATTTTTCTCACCTGGGATGGCATGGGCTTCCACGGGGGACACATATTTCATGCAATTTCAGCCAAAGTGAAAATTTGAATTTTGGCTCCAAATTTCAGGTCCCGACCTTACGTTCTGAGGTGAATGTGGTAAAACCCGAAACAGAGGTTTTAGCCCTCAGACTTGATTCAGGATGCATTTTTCTCACCTGGGATGGCATGGGCTTCCACGGGGGACACATATTTCATGCAATTTCAGCCAAAGTGAAAATTTGAATTTTGGCTCCAAATTTCAGGTCCCGACCTTACGTTCTGAGGTGAATGTGGTAAAACCCGAAACAGAGGTTTTAGCCCTCAGACTTGATTCAGGATGCATTTTTCTCACCTGGGATGGCATGGGCTTCCACGGGGGACACATATTTCATGCAATTTCAGCCAAAGTGAAAATTTGAATTTTGGCTCCAAATTTCAGGTCCCGACCTTACGTTCTGAGGTGAATGTGGTAAAACCCGAAACAGAGGTTTTAGCCCTCAGACTTGATTCAGGATGCATTTTTCTCACCTGGGATGGCATGGGCTTCCACGGGGGACACATATTTCATGCAATTTCAGCCAAAGTGAAAATTTGAATTTTGGCTCCAAATTTCAGGTCCCGACCTTACGTTCTGAGGTGAATGTGGTAAAACCCGAAACAGAGGTTTTAGCCCTCAGACTTGATTCAGGATGCATTTTTCTCACCTGGGATGGCATGGGCTTCCACGGGGGACACATATTTCATGCAATTTCAGCCAAAGTGAAAATTTGAATTTTGGCTCCAAATTTCAGGTCCCGACCTTACGTTCTGAGGTGAATGTGGTAAAACCCGAAACAGAGGTTTTAGCCCTCAGACTTGATTCAGGATGCATTTTTCTCACCTGGGATGGCATGGGCTTCCACGGGGGACACATATTTCATGCAATTTCAGCCAAAGTGAAAATTTGAATTTTGGCTCCAAATTTCAGGTCCCGACCTTACGTTCTGAGGTGAATGTGGTAAAACCCGAAACAGAGGTTTTAGCCCTCAGACTTGATTCAGGATGCATTTTTCTCACCTGGGATGGCATGGGCTTCCACGGGGGACACATATTTCATGCAATTTCAGCCAAAGTGAAAATTTGAATTTTGGCTCCAAATTTCAGGTCCCGACCTTACGTTCTGAGGTGAATGTGGTAAAACCCGAAACAGAGGTTTTAGCCCTCAGACTTGATTCAGGATGCATTTTTCTCACCTGGGATGGCATGGGCTTCCACGGGGGACACATATTTCATGCAATTTCAGCCAAAGTGAAAATTTGAATTTTGGCTCCAAATTTCAGGTCCCGACCTTACGTTCTGAGGTGAATGTGGTAAAACCCGAAACAGAGGTTTTAGCCCTCAGACTTGATTCAGGATGCATTTTTCTCACCTGGGATGGCATGGGCTTCCACGGGGGACACATATTTCATGCAATTTCAGCCAAAGTGAAAATTTGAATTTTGGCTCCAAATTTCAGGTCCCGACCTTACGTTCTGAGGTGAATGTGGTAAAACCCGAAACAGAGGTTTTAGCCCTCAGACTTGATTCAGGATGCATTTTTCTCACCTGGGATGGCATGGGCTTCCACGGGGGACACATATTTCATGCAATTTCAGCCAAAGTGAAAATTTGAATTTTGGCTCCAAATTTCAGGTCCCGACCTTACGTTCTGAGGTGAATGTGGTAAAACCCGAAACAGAGGTTTTAGCCCTCAGACTTGATTCAGGATGCATTTTTCTCACCTGGGATGGCATGGGCTTCCACGGGGGACACATATTTCATGCAATTTCAGCCAAAGTGAAAATTTGAATTTTGGCTCCAAATTTCAGGTCCCGACCTTACGTTCTGAGGTGAATGTGGTAAAAGCCGAAACAGAGGTTTTAGCCCTCAGACTTGATTCAGGATGCATTTTTCTCACCTGGGATGGCATGGGCTTCCACGGGGGACACATATTTCATGCAATTTCAGCCAAAGTGAAAATTTGAATTTTGGCTCCAAATTTCAGGTCCCGACCTTACGTTCTGAGGTGAATGTGGTAAAACCCGAAACAGAGGTTTTAGCCCTCAGACTTGATTCAGGATGCATTTTTCTCACCTGGGATGGCATGGGCTTCCACGGGGGACACATATTTCATGCAATTTCAGCCAAAGTGAAAATTTGAATTTTGGCTCCAAATTTCAGGTCCCGACCTTACGTTCTGAGGTGAATGTGGTAAAACCCGAAACAGAGGTTTTAGCCCTCAGACTTGATTCAGGATGCATTTTTCTCACCTGGGATGGCATGGGCTTCCACGGGGGACACATATTTCATGCAATTTCAGCCAAAGTGAAAATTTGAATTTTGGCTCCAAATTTCAGGTCCCGACCTTACGTTCTGAGGTGAATGTGGTAAAACCCGAAACAGAGGTTTTAGCCCTCAGACTTGATTCAGGATGCATTTTTCTCACCTGGGATGGCATGGGCTTCCACGGGGGACACATATTTCATGCAATTTCAGCCAAAGTGAAAATTTGAATTTTGGCTCCAAATTTCAGGTCCCGACCTTACGTTCTGAGGTGAATGTGGTAAAACCCGAAACAGAGGTTTTAGCCCTCAGACTTGATTCAGGATGCATTTTTCTCACCTGGGATGGCATGGGCTTCCACGGGGGACACATATTTCATGCAATTTCAGCCAAAGTGAAAATTTGAATTTTGGCTCCAAATTTCAGGTCCCGACCTTACGTTCTGAGGTGAATGTGGTAAAACCCGAAACAGAGGTTTTAGCCCTCAGACTTGATTCAGGATGCATTTTTCTCACCTGGGATGGCATGGGCTTCCACGGGGGACACATATTTCATGCAATTTCAGCCAAAGTGAAAATTTGAATTTTGGCTCCAAATTTCAGGTCCCGACCTTACGTTCTGAGGTGAATGTGGTAAAACCCGAAACAGAGGTTTTAGCCCTCAGACTTGATTCAGGATGCATTTTTCTCACCTGGGATGGCATGGGCTTCCACGGGGGACACATATTTCATGCAATTTCAGCCAAAGTGAAAATTTGAATTTTGGCTCCAAATTTCAGGTCCCGACCTTACGTTCTGAGGTGAATGTGGTAAAACCCGAAACAGAGGTTTTAGCCCTCAGACTTGATTCAGGATGCATTTTTCTCACCTGGGATGGCATGGGCTTCCACGGGGGACACATATTTCATGCAATTTCAGCCAAAGTGAAAATTTGAATTTTGGCTCCAAATTTCAGGTCCCGACCTTACGTTCTGAGGTGAATGTGGTAAAACCCGAAACAGAGGTTTTAGCCCTCAGACTTGATTCAGGATGCATTTTTCTCACCTGGGATGGCATGGGCTTCCACGGGGGACACATATTTCATGCAATTTCAGCCAAAGTGAAAATTTGAATTTTGGCTCCAAATTTCAGGTCCCGACCTTACGTTCTGAGGTGAATGTGGTAAAACCCGAAACAGAGGTTTTAGCCCTCAGACTTGATTCAGGATGCATTTTTCTCACCTGGGATGGCATGGGCTTCCACGGGGGACACATATTTCATGCAATTTCAGCCAAAGTGAAAATTTGAATTTTGGCTCCAAATTTCAGGTCCCGACCTTACGTTCTGAGGTGAATGTGGTAAAACCCGAAACAGAGGTTTTAGCCCTCAGACTTGATTCAGGATGCATTTTTCTCACCTGGGATGGCATGGGCTTCCACGGGGGACACATATTTCATGCAATTTCAGCCAAAGTGAAAATTTGAATTTTGGCTCCAAATTTCAGGTCCCGACCTTACGTTCTGAGGTGAATGTGGTAAAACCCGAAACAGAGGTTTTAGCCCTCAGACTTGATTCAGGATGCATTTTTCTCACCTGGGATGGCATGGGCTTCCACGGGGGACACATATTTCATGCAATTTCAGCCAAAGTGAAAATTTGAATTTTGGCTCCAAATTTCAGGTCCCGACCTTACGTTCTGAGGTGAATGTGGTAAAACCCGAAACAGAGGTTTTAGCCCTCAGACTTGATTCAGGATGCATTTTTCTCACCTGGGATGGCATGGGCTTCCACGGGGGACACATATTTCATGCAATTTCAGCCAAAGTGAAAATTTGAATTTTGGCTCCAAATTTCAGGTCCCGACCTTACGTTCTGAGGTGAATGTGGTAAAACCCGAAACAGAGGTTTTAGCCCTCAGACTTGATTCAGGATGCATTTTTCTCACCTGGGATGGCATGGGCTTCCACGGGGGACACATATTTCATGCAATTTCAGCCAAAGTGAAAATTTGAATTTTGGCTCCAAATTTCAGGTCCCGACCTTACGTTCTGAGGTGAATGTGGTAAAACCCGAAACAGAGGTTTTAGCCCTCAGACTTGATTCAGGATGCATTTTTCTCACCTGGGATGGCATGGGCTTCCACGGGGGACACATATTTCATGCAATTTCAGCCAAAGTGAAAATTTGAATTTTGGCTCCAAATTTCAGGTCCCGACCTTACGTTCTGAGGTGAATGTGGTAAAACCCGAAACAGAGGTTTTAGCCCTCAGACTTGATTCAGGATGCATTTTTCTCACCTGGGATGGCATGGGCTTCCACGGGGGACACATATTTCATGCAATTTCAGCCAAAGTGAAAATTTGAATTTTGGCTCCAAATTTCAGGTCCCGACCTTACGTTCTGAGGTGAATGTGGTAAAACCCGAAACAGAGGTTTTAGCCCTCAGACTTGATTCAGGATGCATTTTTCTCACCTGGGATGGCATGGGCTTCCACGGGGGACACATATTTCATGCAATTTCAGCCAAAGTGAAAATTTGAATTTTGGCTCCAAATTTCAGGTCCCGACCTTACGTTCTGAGGTGAATGTGGTAAAACCCGAAACAGAGGTTTTAGCCCTCAGACTTGATTCAGGATGCATTTTTCTCACCTGGGATGGCATGGGCTTCCACGGGGGACACATATTTCATGCAATTTCAGCCAAAGTGAAAATTTGAATTTTGGCTCCAAATTTCAGGTCCCGACCTTACGTTCTGAGGTGAATGTGGTAAAACCCGAAACAGAGGTTTTAGCCCTCAGACTTGATTCAGGATGCATTTTTCTCACCTGGGATGGCATGGGCTTCCACGGGGGACACATATTTCATGCAATTTCAGCCAAAGTGAAAATTTGAATTTTGGCTCCAAATTTCAGGTCCCGACCTTACGTTCTGAGGTGAATGTGGTAAAACCCGAAACAGAGGTTTTAGCCCTCAGACTTGATTCAGGATGCATTTTTCTCACCTGGGATGGCATGGGCTTCCACGGGGGACACATATTTCATGCAATTTCAGCCAAAGTGAAAATTTGAATTTTGGCTCCAAATTTCAGGTCCCGACCTTACGTTCTGAGGTGAATGTGGTAAAACCCGAAACAGAGGTTTTAGCCCTCAGACTTGATTCAGGATGCATTTTTCTCACCTGGGATGGCATGGGCTTCCACGGGGGACACATATTTCATGCAATTTCAGCCAAAGTGAAAATTTGAATTTTGGCTCCAAATTTCAGGTCCCGACCTTACGTTCTGAGGTGAATGTGGTAAAACCCGAAACAGAGGTTTTAGCCCTCAGACTTGATTCAGGATGCATTTTTCTCACCTGGGATGGCATGGGCTTCCACGGGGGACACATATTTCATGCAATTTCAGCCAAAGTGAAAATTTGAATTTTGGCTCCAAATTTCAGGTCCCGACCTTACGTTCTGAGGTGAATGTGGTAAAACCCGAAACAGAGGTTTTAGCCCTCAGACTTGATTCAGGATGCATTTTTCTCACCTGGGATGGCATGGGCTTCCACGGGGGACACATATTTCATGCAATTTCAGCCAAAGTGAAAATTTGAATTTTGGCTCCAAATTTCAGGTCCCGACCTTACGTTCTGAGGTGAATGTGGTAAAACCCGAAACAGAGGTTTTAGCCCTCAGACTTGATTCAGGATGCATTTTTCTCACCTGGGATGGCATGGGCTTCCACGGGGGACACATATTTCATGCAATTTCAGCCAAAGTGAAAATTTGAATTTTGGCTCCAAATTTCAGGTCCCGACCTTACGTTCTGAGGTGAATGTGGTAAAACCCGAAACAGAGGTTTTAGCCCTCAGACTTGATTCAGGATGCATTTTTCTCACCTGGGATGGCATGGGCTTCCACGGGGGACACATATTTCATGCAATTTCAGCCAAAGTGAAAATTTGAATTTTGGCTCCAAATTTCAGGTCCCGACCTTACGTTCTGAGGTGAATGTGGTAAAACCCGAAACAGAGGTTTTAGCCCTCAGACTTGATTCAGGATGCATTTTTCTCACCTGGGATGGCATGGGCTTCCACGGGGGACACATATTTCATGCAATTTCAGCCAAAGTGAAAATTTGAATTTTGGCTCCAAATTTCAGGTCCCGACCTTACGTTCTGAGGTGAATGTGGTAAAACCCGAAACAGAGGTTTTAGCCCTCAGACTTGATTCAGGATGCATTTTTCTCACCTGGGATGGCATGGGCTTCCACGGGGGACACATATTTCATGCAATTTCAGCCAAAGTGAAAATTTGAATTTTGGCTCCAAATTTCAGGTCCCGACCTTACGTTCTGAGGTGAATGTGGTAAAACCCGAAACAGAGGTTTTAGCCCTCAGACTTGATTCAGGATGCATTTTTCTCACCTGGGATGGCATGGGCTTCCACGGGGGACACATATTTCATGCAATTTCAGCCAAAGTGAAAATTTGAATTTTGGCTCCAAATTTCAGGTCCCGACCTTACGTTCTGAGGTGAATGTGGTAAAACCCGAAACAGAGGTTTTAGCCCTCAGACTTGATTCAGGATGCATTTTTCTCACCTGGGATGGCATGGGCTTCCACGGGGGACACATATTTCATGCAATTTCAGCCAAAGTGAAAATTTGAATTTTGGCTCCAAATTTCAGGTCCCGACCTTACGTTCTGAGGTGAATGTGGTAAAACCCGAAACAGAGGTTTTAGCCCTCAGACTTGATTCAGGATGCATTTTTCTCACCTGGGATGGCATGGGCTTCCACGGGGGACACATATTTCATGCAATTTCAGCCAAAGTGAAAATTTGAATTTTGGCTCCAAATTTCAGGTCCCGACCTTACGTTCTGAGGTGAATGTGGTAAAACCCGAAACAGAGGTTTTAGCCCTCAGACTTGATTCAGGATGCATTTTTCTCACCTGGGATGGCATGGGCTTCCACGGGGGACACATATTTCATGCAATTTCAGCCAAAGTGAAAATTTGAATTTTGGCTCCAAATTTCAGGTCCCGACCTTACGTTCTGAGGTGAATGTGGTAAAACCCGAAACAGAGGTTTTAGCCCTCAGACTTGATTCAGGATGCATTTTTCTCACCTGGGATGGCATGGGCTTCCACGGGGGACACATATTTCATGCAATTTCAGCCAAAGTGAAAATTTGAATTTTGGCTCCAAATTTCAGGTCCCGACCTTACGTTCTGAGGTGAATGTGGTAAAACCCGAAACAGAGGTTTTAGCCCTCAGACTTGATTCAGGATGCATTTTTCTCACCTGGGATGGCATGGGCTTCCACGGGGGACACATATTTCATGCAATTTCAGCCAAAGTGAAAATTTGAATTTTGGCTCCAAATTTCAGGTCCCGACCTTACGTTCTGAGGTGAATGTGGTAAAACCCGAAACAGAGGTTTTAGCCCTCAGACTTGATTCAGGATGCATTTTTCTCACCTGGGATGGCATGGGCTTCCACGGGGGACACATATTTCATGCAATTTCAGCCAAAGTGAAAATTTGAATTTTGGCTCCAAATTTCAGGTCCCGACCTTACGTTCTGAGGTGAATGTGGTAAAACCCGAAACAGAGGTTTTAGCCCTCAGACTTGATTCAGGATGCATTTTTCTCACCTGGGATGGCATGGGCTTCCACGGGGGACACATATTTCATGCAATTTCAGCCAAAGTGAAAATTTGAATTTTGGCTCCAAATTTCAGGTCCCGACCTTACGTTCTGAGGTGAATGTGGTAAAACCCGAAACAGAGGTTTTAGCCCTCAGACTTGATTCAGGATGCATTTTTCTCACCTGGGATGGCATGGGCTTCCACGGGGGACACATATTTCATGCAATTTCAGCCAAAGTGAAAATTTGAATTTTGGCTCCAAATTTCAGGTCCCGACCTTACGTTCTGAGGTGAATGTGGTAAAACCCGAAACAGAGGTTTTAGCCCTCAGACTTGATTCAGGATGCATTTTTCTCACCTGGGATGGCATGGGCTTCCACGGGGGACACATATTTCATGCAATTTCAGCCAAAGTGAAAATTTGAATTTTGGCTCCAAATTTCAGGTCCCGACCTTACGTTCTGAGGTGAATGTGGTAAAACCCGAAACAGAGGTTTTAGCCCTCAGACTTGATTCAGGATGCATTTTTCTCACCTGGGATGGCATGGGCTTCCACGGGGGACACATATTTCATGCAATTTCAGCCAAAGTGAAAATTTGAATTTTGGCTCCAAATTTCAGGTCCCGACCTTACGTTCTGAGGTGAATGTGGTAAAACCCGAAACAGAGGTTTTAGCCCTCAGACTTGATTCAGGATGCATTTTTCTCACCTGGGATGGCATGGGCTTCCACGGGGGACACATATTTCATGCAATTTCAGCCAAAGTGAAAATTTGAATTTTGGCTCCAAATTTCAGGTCCCGACCTTACGTTCTGAGGTGAATGTGGTAAAACCCGAAACAGAGGTTTTAGCCCTCAGACTTGATTCAGGATGCATTTTTCTCACCTGGGATGGCATGGGCTTCCACGGGGGACACATATTTCATGCAATTTCAGCCAAAGTGAAAATTTGAATTTTGGCTCCAAATTTCAGGTCCCGACCTTACGTTCTGAGGTGAATGTGGTAAAACCCGAAACAGAGGTTTTAGCCCTCAGACTTGATTCAGGATGCATTTTTCTCACCTGGGATGGCATGGGCTTCCACGGGGGACACATATTTCATGCAATTTCAGCCAAAGTGAAAATTTGAATTTTGGCTCCAAATTTCAGGTCCCGACCTTACGTTCTGAGGTGAATGTGGTAAAACCCGAAACAGAGGTTTTAGCCCTCAGACTTGATTCAGGATGCATTTTTCTCACCTGGGATGGCATGGGCTTCCACGGGGGACACATATTTCATGCAATTTCAGCCAAAGTGAAAATTTGAATTTTGGCTCCAAATTTCAGGTCCCGACCTTACGTTCTGAGGTGAATGTGGTAAAACCCGAAACAGAGGTTTTAGCCCTCAGACTTGATTCAGGATGCATTTTTCTCACCTGGGATGGCATGGGCTTCCACGGGGGACACATATTTCATGCAATTTCAGCCAAAGTGAAAATTTGAATTTTGGCTCCAAATTTCAGGTCCCGACCTTACGTTCTGAGGTGAATGTGGTAAAACCCGAAACAGAGGTTTTAGCCCTCAGACTTGATTCAGGATGCATTTTTCTCACCTGGGATGGCATGGGCTTCCACGGGGGACACATATTTCATGCAATTTCAGCCAAAGTGAAAATTTGAATTTTGGCTCCAAATTTCAGGTCCCGACCTTACGTTCTGAGGTGAATGTGGTAAAACCCGAAACAGAGGTTTTAGCCCTCAGACTTGATTCAGGATGCATTTTTCTCACCTGGGATGGCATGGGCTTCCACGGGGGACACATATTTCATGCAATTTCAGCCAAAGTGAAAATTTGAATTTTGGCTCCAAATTTCAGGTCCCGACCTTACGTTCTGAGGTGAATGTGGTAAAACCCGAAACAGAGGTTTTAGCCCTCAGACTTGATTCAGGATGCATTTTTCTCACCTGGGATGGCATGGGCTTCCACGGGGGACACATATTTCATGCAATTTCAGCCAAAGTGAAAATTTGAATTTTGGCTCCAAATTTCAGGTCCCGACCTTACGTTCTGAGGTGAATGTGGTAAAACCCGAAACAGAGGTTTTAGCCCTCAGACTTGATTCAGGATGCATTTTTCTCACCTGGGATGGCATGGGCTTCCACGGGGGACACATATTTCATGCAATTTCAGCCAAAGTGAAAATTTGAATTTTGGCTCCAAATTTCAGGTCCCGACCTTACGTTCTGAGGTGAATGTGGTAAAACCCGAAACAGAGGTTTTAGCCCTCAGACTTGATTCAGGATGCATTTTTCTCACCTGGGATGGCATGGGCTTCCACGGGGGACACATATTTCATGCAATTTCAGCCAAAGTGAAAATTTGAATTTTGGCTCCAAATTTCAGGTCCCGACCTTACGTTCTGAGGTGAATGTGGTAAAACCCGAAACAGAGGTTTTAGCCCTCAGACTTGATTCAGGATGCATTTTTCTCACCTGGGATGGCATGGGCTTCCACGGGGGACACATATTTCATGCAATTTCAGCCAAAGTGAAAATTTGAATTTTGGCTCCAAATTTCAGGTCCCGACCTTACGTTCTGAGGTGAATGTGGTAAAACCCGAAACAGAGGTTTTAGCCCTCAGACTTGATTCAGGATGCATTTTTCTCACCTGGGATGGCATGGGCTTCCACGGGGGACACATATTTCATGCAATTTCAGCCAAAGTGAAAATTTGAATTTTGGCTCCAAATTTCAGGTCCCGACCTTACGTTCTGAGGTGAATGTGGTAAAACCCGAAACAGAGGTTTTAGCCCTCAGACTTGATTCAGGATGCATTTTTCTCACCTGGGATGGCATGGGCTTCCACGGGGGACACATATTTCATGCAATTTCAGCCAAAGTGAAAATTTGAATTTTGGCTCCAAATTTCAGGTCCCGACCTTACGTTCTGAGGTGAATGTGGTAAAACCCGAAACAGAGGTTTTAGCCCTCAGACTTGATTCAGGATGCATTTTTCTCACCTGGGATGGCATGGGCTTCCACGGGGGACACATATTTCATGCAATTTCAGCCAAAGTGAAAATTTGAATTTTGGCTCCAAATTTCAGGTCCCGACCTTACGTTCTGAGGTGAATGTGGTAAAACCCGAAACAGAGGTTTTAGCCCTCAGACTTGATTCAGGATGCATTTTTCTCACCTGGGATGGCATGGGCTTCCACGGGGGACACATATTTCATGCAATTTCAGCCAAAGTGAAAATTTGAATTTTGGCTCCAAATTTCAGGTCCCGACCTTACGTTCTGAGGTGAATGTGGTAAAACCCGAAACAGAGGTTTTAGCCCTCAGACTTGATTCAGGATGCATTTTTCTCACCTGGGATGGCATGGGCTTCCACGGGGGACACATATTTCATGCAATTTCAGCCAAAGTGAAAATTTGAATTTTGGCTCCAAATTTCAGGTCCCGACCTTACGTTCTGAGGTGAATGTGGTAAAACCCGAAACAGAGGTTTTAGCCCTCAGACTTGATTCAGGATGCATTTTTCTCACCTGGGATGGCATGGGCTTCCACGGGGGACACATATTTCATGCAATTTCAGCCAAAGTGAAAATTTGAATTTTGGCTCCAAATTTCAGGTCCCGACCTTACGTTCTGAGGTGAATGTGGTAAAACCCGAAACAGAGGTTTTAGCCCTCAGACTTGATTCAGGATGCATTTTTCTCACCTGGGATGGCATGGGCTTCCACGGGGGACACATATTTCATGCAATTTCAGCCAAAGTGAAAATTTGAATTTTGGCTCCAAATTTCAGGTCCCGACCTTACGTTCTGAGGTGAATGTGGTAAAACCCGAAACAGAGGTTTTAGCCCTCAGACTTGATTCAGGATGCATTTTTCTCACCTGGGATGGCATGGGCTTCCACGGGGGACACATATTTCATGCAATTTCAGCCAAAGTGAAAATTTGAATTTTGGCTCCAAATTTCAGGTCCCGACCTTACGTTCTGAGGTGAATGTGGTAAAACCCGAAACAGAGGTTTTAGCCCTCAGACTTGATTCAGGATGCATTTTTCTCACCTGGGATGGCATGGGCTTCCACGGGGGACACATATTTCATGCAATTTCAGCCAAAGTGAAAATTTGAATTTTGGCTCCAAATTTCAGGTCCCGACCTTACGTTCTGAGGTGAATGTGGTAAAACCCGAAACAGAGGTTTTAGCCCTCAGACTTGATTCAGGATGCATTTTTCTCACCTGGGATGGCATGGGCTTCCACGGGGGACACATATTTCATGCAATTTCAGCCAAAGTGAAAATTTGAATTTTGGCTCCAAATTTCAGGTCCCGACCTTACGTTCTGAGGTGAATGTGGTAAAACCCGAAACAGAGGTTTTAGCCCTCAGACTTGATTCAGGATGCATTTTTCTCACCTGGGATGGCATGGGCTTCCACGGGGGACACATATTTCATGCAATTTCAGCCAAAGTGAAAATTTGAATTTTGGCTCCAAATTTCAGGTCCCGACCTTACGTTCTGAGGTGAATGTGGTAAAACCCGAAACAGAGGTTTTAGCCCTCAGACTTGATTCAGGATGCATTTTTCTCACCTGGGATGGCATGGGCTTCCACGGGGGACACATATTTCATGCAATTTCAGCCAAAGTGAAAATTTGAATTTTGGCTCCAAATTTCAGGTCCCGACCTTACGTTCTGAGGTGAATGTGGTAAAACCCGAAACAGAGGTTTTAGCCCTCAGACTTGATTCAGGATGCATTTTTCTCACCTGGGATGGCATGGGCTTCCACGGGGGACACATATTTCATGCAATTTCAGCCAAAGTGAAAATTTGAATTTTGGCTCCAAATTTCAGGTCCCGACCTTACGTTCTGAGGTGAATGTGGTAAAACCCGAAACAGAGGTTTTAGCCCTCAGACTTGATTCAGGATGCATTTTTCTCACCTGGGATGGCATGGGCTTCCACGGGGGACACATATTTCATGCAATTTCAGCCAAAGTGAAAATTTGAATTTTGGCTCCAAATTTCAGGTCCCGACCTTACGTTCTGAGGTGAATGTGGTAAAACCCGAAACAGAGGTTTTAGCCCTCAGACTTGATTCAGGATGCATTTTTCTCACCTGGGATGGCATGGGCTTCCACGGGGGACACATATTTCATGCAATTTCAGCCAAAGTGAAAATTTGAATTTTGGCTCCAAATTTCAGGTCCCGACCTTACGTTCTGAGGTGAATGTGGTAAAACCCGAAACAGAGGTTTTAGCCCTCAGACTTGATTCAGGATGCATTTTTCTCACCTGGGATGGCATGGGCTTCCACGGGGGACACATATTTCATGCAATTTCAGCCAAAGTGAAAATTTGAATTTTGGCTCCAAATTTCAGGTCCCGACCTTACGTTCTGAGGTGAATGTGGTAAAACCCGAAACAGAGGTTTTAGCCCTCAGACTTGATTCAGGATGCATTTTTCTCACCTGGGATGGCATGGGCTTCCACGGGGGACACATATTTCATGCAATTTCAGCCAAAGTGAAAATTTGAATTTTGGCTCCAAATTTCAGGTCCCGACCTTACGTTCTGAGGTGAATGTGGTAAAACCCGAAACAGAGGTTTTAGCCCTCAGACTTGATTCAGGATGCATTTTTCTCACCTGGGATGGCATGGGCTTCCACGGGGGACACATATTTCATGCAATTTCAGCCAAAGTGAAAATTTGAATTTTGGCTCCAAATTTCAGGTCCCGACCTTACGTTCTGAGGTGAATGTGGTAAAACCCGAAACAGAGGTTTTAGCCCTCAGACTTGATTCAGGATGCATTTTTCTCACCTGGGATGGCATGGGCTTCCACGGGGGACACATATTTCATGCAATTTCAGCCAAAGTGAAAATTTGAATTTTGGCTCCAAATTTCAGGTCCCGACCTTACGTTCTGAGGTGAATGTGGTAAAACCCGAAACAGAGGTTTTAGCCCTCAGACTTGATTCAGGATGCATTTTTCTCACCTGGGATGGCATGGGCTTCCACGGGGGACACATATTTCATGCAATTTCAGCCAAAGTGAAAATTTGAATTTTGGCTCCAAATTTCAGGTCCCGACCTTACGTTCTGAGGTGAATGTGGTAAAACCCGAAACAGAGGTTTTAGCCCTCAGACTTGATTCAGGATGCATTTTTCTCACCTGGGATGGCATGGGCTTCCACGGGGGACACATATTTCATGCAATTTCAGCCAAAGTGAAAATTTGAATTTTGGCTCCAAATTTCAGGTCCCGACCTTACGTTCTGAGGTGAATGTGGTAAAACCCGAAACAGAGGTTTTAGCCCTCAGACTTGATTCAGGATGCATTTTTCTCACCTGGGATGGCATGGGCTTCCACGGGGGACACATATTTCATGCAATTTCAGCCAAAGTGAAAATTTGAATTTTGGCTCCAAATTTCAGGTCCCGACCTTACGTTCTGAGGTGAATGTGGTAAAACCCGAAACAGAGGTTTTAGCCCTCAGACTTGATTCAGGATGCATTTTTCTCACCTGGGATGGCATGGGCTTCCACGGGGGACACATATTTCATGCAATTTCAGCCAAAGTGAAAATTTGAATTTTGGCTCCAAATTTCAGGTCCCGACCTTACGTTCTGAGGTGAATGTGGTAAAACCCGAAACAGAGGTTTTAGCCCTCAGACTTGATTCAGGATGCATTTTTCTCACCTGGGATGGCATGGGCTTCCACGGGGGACACTATTTCATGCAATCTCAGCCAAAGTGAAAATTTGAATTTTGGCTCCAAATTTCAGGTCCCGACCTTACGTTCTGAGGTGAATGTGGTAAAAGCCGAAACAGAGGTTTTAGCCCTCAGACTTGATTCAGGATGCATTTTTCTCACCTGGGATGGCATGGGCTTCCACGGGGGACACATATTTCATGCAATCTCAGCCAAAGTGAAAATTTGAATTTTGGCTCCAAATTTCAGGTCCCGACCTTACGTTCTGAGGTGAATGTGGTAAAACCCGAAACAGAGGTTTTAGCCCTCAGACTTGATTCAGGATGCATTTTTCTCACCTGGGATGGCATGGGCTTCCACGGGGGACACATATTTCATGCAATTTCAGCCAAAGTGAAAATTTGAATTTTGGCTCCAAATTTCAGGTCCCGACCTTACGTTCTGAGGTGAATGTGGTAAAACCCGAAACAGAGGTTTTAGCCCTCAGACTTGATTCAGGATGCATTTTTCTCACCTGGGATGGCATGGGCTTCCACGGGGGACACATATTTCATGCAATTTCAGCCAAAGTGAAAATTTGAATTTTGGCTCCAAATTTCAGGTCCCGACCTTACGTTCTGAGGTGAATGTGGTAAAACCCGAAACAGAGGTTTTAGCCCTCAGACTTGATTCAGGATGCATTTTTCTCACCTGGGATGGCATGGGCTTCCACGGGGGACACATATTTCATGCAATCTCAGCCAAAGTGAAAATTTGAATTTTGGCTCCAAATTTCAGGTCCCGACCTTACGTTCTCAGGTGAATGTGGTAAAACCCGAAACAGAGGTTTTAGCCCTCAGACTTGATTCAGGATGCATTTTTCTCACCTGGGATGGCATGGGCTTCCACGGGGGACACATATTTCATGCAATCTCAGCCAAAGTGAAAATTTGAATTTTGGCTCCAAATTTCAGGTCCCGACCTTACGTTCTGAGGTGAATGTGGTAAAACCCGAAACAGAGGTTTTAGCCCTCAGACTTGATTCAGGATGCATTTTTCTCACCTGGGATGGCATGGGCTTCCACGGGGGACACATATTTCATGCAATTTCAGCCAAAGTGAAAATTTGAATTTTGGCTCCAAATTTCAGGTCCCGACCTTACGTTCTGAGGTGAATGTGGTAAAACCCGAAACAGAGGTTTTAGCCCTCAGACTTGATTCAGGATGCATTTTTCTCACCTGGGATGGCATGGGCTTCCACGGGGGACACATATTTCATGCAATCTCAGCCAAAGTGAAAATTTGAATTTTGGCTCCAAATTTCAGGTCCCGACCTTACGTTCTGAGGTGAATGTGGTAAAACCCGAAACAGAGGTTTTAGCCCTCAGACTTGATTCAGGATGCATTTTTCTCACCTGGGATGGCATGGGCTTCCACGGGGGACACATATTTCATGCAATCTCAGCCAAAGTGAAAATTTGAATTTTGGCTCCAAATTTCAGGTCCCGACCTTACGTTCTGAGGTGAATGTGGTAAAACCCGAAACAGAGGTTTTAGCCCTCAGACTTGATTCAGGATGCATTTTTCTCACCTGGGATGGCATGGGCTTCCACGGGGGACACATATTTCATGCAATCTCAGCCAAAGTGAAAATTTGAATTTTGGCTCCAAATTTCAGGTCCCGACCTTACGTTCTGAGGTGAATGTGGTAAAACCCGAAACAGAGGTTTTAGCCCTCAGACTTGATTCAGGATGCATTTTTCTCACCTGGGATGGCATGGGCTTCCACGGGGGACACATATTTCATGCAATTTCAGCCAAAGTGAAAATTTGAATTTTGGCTCCAAATTTCAGGTCCCGACCTTACGTTCTGAGGTGAATGTGGTAAAACCCGAAACAGAGGTTTTAGCCCTCAGACTTGATTCAGGATGCATTTTTCTCACCTGGGATGGCATGGGCTTCCACGGGGGACACATATTTCATGCAATCTCAGCCAAAGTGAAAATTTGAATTTTGGCTCCAAATTTCAGGTCCCGACCTTACGTTCTGAGGTGAATGTGGTAAAACCCGAAACAGAGGTTTTAGCCCTCAGACTTGATTCAGGATGCATTTTTCTCACCTGGGATGGCATGGGCTTCCACGGGGGACACATATTTCATGCAATCTCAGCCAAAGTGAAAATTTGAATTTTGGCTCCAAATTTCAGGTCCCGACCTTACGTTCTGAGGTGAATGTGGTAAAACCCGAAACAGAGGTTTTAGCCCTCAGACTTGATTCAGGATGCATTTTTCTCACCTGGGATGGCATGGGCTTCCACGGGGGACACATATTTCATGCAATCTCAGCCAAAGTGAAAATTTGAATTTTGGCTCCAAATTTCAGGTCCCGACCTTACGTTCTGAGGTGAATGTGGTAAAACCCGAAACAGAGGTTTTAGCCCTCAGACTTGATTCAGGATGCATTTTTCTCACCTGGGATGGCATGGGCTTCCACGGGGGACACATATTTCCTGCAATCTCAGCCAAAGTGAAAATTTGAATTTTGGCTCCAAATTTCAGGTCCCGACCTTACGTTCTGAGGTGAATGTGGTAAAACCCGAAACAGAGGTTTTAGCCCTCAGACTTGATTCAGGATGCATTTTTCTCACCTGGGATGGCATGGGCTTCCACGGGGGACACATATTTCATGCAATTTCAGCCAAAGTGAAAATTTGAATTTTGGCTCCAAATTTCAGGTCCCGACCTTACGTTCTGAGGTGAATGTGGTAAAACCCGAAACAGAGGTTTTAGCCCTCAGACTTGATTCAGGATGCATTTTTCTCACCTGGGATGGCATGGGCTTCCACGGGGGGACACATATTTCATGCAATCTCAGCCAAAGTGAAAATTTGAATTTTGGCTCCAAATTTCAGGTCCCGACCTTACGTTCTGAGGTGAATGTGGTAAAACCCGAAACAGAGGTTTTAGCCCTCAGACTTGATTCAGGATGCATTTTTCTCACCTGGGATGGCATGGGCTTCCACGGGGGACACATATTTCATGCAATCTCAGCCAAAGTGAAAATTTGAATTTTGGCTCCAAATTTCAGGTCCCGACCTTACGTTCTGAGGTGAATGTGGTAAAACCCGAAACAGAGGTTTTAGCCCTCAGACTTGATTCAGGATGCATTTTTCTCACCTGGGATGGCATGGGCTTCCACGGGGGACACATATTTCATGCAATCTCAGCCAAAGTGAAAATTTGAATTTTGGCTCCAAATTTCAGGTCCCGACCTTACGTTCTGAGGTGAATGTGGTAAAACCCGAAACAGAGGTTTTAGCCCTCAGACTTGATTCAGGATGCATTTTTCTCACCTGGGATGGCATGGGCTTCCACGGGGGACACATATTTCATGCAATCTCAGCCAAAGTGAAAATTTGAATTTTGGCTCCAAATTTCAGGTCCCGACCTTACGTTCTGAGGTGAATGTGGTAAAACCCGAAACAGAGGTTTTAGCCCTCAGACTTGATTCAGGATGCATTTTTCTCACCTGGGATGGCATGGGCTTCCACGGGGGACACATATTTCATGCAATTTCAGCCAAAGTGAAAATTTGAATTTTGGCTCCAAATTTCAGGTCCCGACCTTACGTTCTGAGGTGAATGTGGTAAAACCCGAAACAGAGGTTTTAGCCCTCAGACTTGATTCAGGATGCATTTTTCTCACCTGGGATGGCATGGGCTTCCACGGGGGACACATATTTCATGCAATTTCAGCCAAAGTGAAAATTTGAATTTTGGCTCCAAATTTCAGGTCCCGACCTTACGTTCTGAGGTGAATGTGGTAAAACCCGAAACAGAGGTTTTAGCCCTCAGACTTGATTCAGGATGCATTTTTCTCACCTGGGATGGCATGGGCTTCCACGGGGGACACATATTTCATGCAATTTCAGCCAAAGTGAAAATTTGAATTTTGGCTCCAAATTTCAGGTCCCGACCTTACGTTCTGAGGTGAATGTGGTAAAACCCGAAACAGAGGTTTTAGCCCTCAGACTTGATTCAGGATGCATTTTTCTCACCTGGGATGGCATGGGCTTCCACGGGGGACACATATTTCATGCAATTTCAGCCAAAGTGAAAATTTGAATTTTGGCTCCAAATTTCAGGTCCCGACCTTACGTTCTGAGGTGAATGTGGTAAAACCCGAAACAGAGGTTTTAGCCCTCAGACTTGATTCAGGATGCATTTTTCTCACCTGGGATGGCATGGGCTTCCACGGGGGACACATATTTCATGCAATTTCAGCCAAAGTGAAAATTTGAATTTTGGCTCCAAATTTCAGGTCCCGACCTTACGTTCTGAGGTGAATGTGGTAAAACCCGAAACAGAGGTTTTAGCCCTCAGACTTGATTCAGGATGCATTTTTCTCACCTGGGATGGCATGGGCTTCCACGGGGGACACATATTTCATGCAATTTCAGCCAAAGTGAAAATTTGAATTTTGGCTCCAAATTTCAGGTCCCGACCTTACGTTCTGAGGTGAATGTGGTAAAACCCGAAACAGAGGTTTTAGCCCTCAGACTTGATTCAGGATGCATTTTTCTCACCTGGGATGGCATGGGCTTCCACGGGGGACACATATTTCATGCAATTTCAGCCAAAGTGAAAATTTGAATTTTGGCTCCAAATTTCAGGTCCCGACCTTACGTTCTGAGGTGAATGTGGTAAAACCCGAAACAGAGGTTTTAGCCCTCAGACTTGATTCAGGATGCATTTTTCTCACCTGGGATGGCATGGGCTTCCACGGGGGACACATATTTCATGCAATTTCAGCCAAAGTGAAAATTTGAATTTTGGCTCCAAATTTCAGGTCCCGACCTTACGTTCTGAGGTGAATGTGGTAAAACCCGAAACAGAGGTTTTAGCCCTCAGACTTGATTCAGGATGCATTTTTCTCACCTGGGATGGCATGGGCTTCCACGGGGGACACATATTTCATGCAATTTCAGCCAAAGTGAAAATTTGAATTTTGGCTCCAAATTTCAGGTCCCGACCTTACGTTCTGAGGTGAATGTGGTAAAACCCGAAACAGAGGTTTTAGCCCTCAGACTTGATTCAGGATGCATTTTTCTCACCTGGGATGGCATGGGCTTCCACGGGGGACACATATTTCATGCAATTTCAGCCAAAGTGAAAATTTGAATTTTGGCTCCAAATTTCAGGTCCCGACCTTACGTTCTGAGGTGAATGTGGTAAAACCCGAAACAGAGGTTTTAGCCCTCAGACTTGATTCAGGATGCATTTTTCTCACCTGGGATGGCATGGGCTTCCACGGGGGACACATATTTCATGCAATTTCAGCCAAAGTGAAAATTTGAATTTTGGCTCCAAATTTCAGGTCCCGACCTTACGTTCTGAGGTGAATGTGGTAAAACCCGAAACAGAGGTTTTAGCCCTCAGACTTGATTCAGGATGCATTTTTCTCACCTGGGATGGCATGGGCTTCCACGGGGGACACATATTTCATGCAATTTCAGCCAAAGTGAAAATTTGAATTTTGGCTCCAAATTTCAGGTCCCGACCTTACGTTCTGAGGTGAATGTGGTAAAACCCGAAACAGAGGTTTTAGCCCTCAGACTTGATTCAGGATGCATTTTTCTCACCTGGGATGGCATGGGCTTCCACGGGGGACACATATTTCATGCAATTTCAGCCAAAGTGAAAATTTGAATTTTGGCTCCAAATTTCAGGTCCCGACCTTACGTTCTGAGGTGAATGTGGTAAAACCCGAAACAGAGGTTTTAGCCCTCAGACTTGATTCAGGATGCATTTTTCTCACCTGGGATGGCATGGGCTTCCACGGGGGACACATATTTCATGCAATTTCAGCCAAAGTGAAAATTTGAATTTTGGCTCCAAATTTCAGGTCCCGACCTTACGTTCTGAGGTGAATGTGGTAAAACCCGAAACAGAGGTTTTAGCCCTCAGACTTGATTCAGGATGCATTTTTCTCACCTGGGATGGCATGGGCTTCCACGGGGGACACATATTTCATGCAATTTCAGCCAAAGTGAAAATTTGAATTTTGGCTCCAAATTTCAGGTCCCGACCTTACGTTCTGAGGTGAATGTGGTAAAACCCGAAACAGAGGTTTTAGCCCTCAGACTTGATTCAGGATGCATTTTTCTCACCTGGGATGGCATGGGCTTCCACGGGGGACACATATTTCATGCAATTTCAGCCAAAGTGAAAATTTGAATTTTGGCTCCAAATTTCAGGTCCCGACCTTACGTTCTGAGGTGAATGTGGTAAAACCCGAAACAGAGGTTTTAGCCCTCAGACTTGATTCAGGATGCATTTTTCTCACCTGGGATGGCATGGGCTTCCACGGGGGACACATATTTCATGCAATTTCAGCCAAAGTGAAAATTTGAATTTTGGCTCCAAATTTCAGGTCCCGACCTTACGTTCTGAGGTGAATGTGGTAAAACCCGAAACAGAGGTTTTAGCCCTCAGACTTGATTCAGGATGCATTTTTCTCACCTGGGATGGCATGGGCTTCCACGGGGGACACATATTTCATGCAATTTCAGCCAAAGTGAAAATTTGAATTTTGGCTCCAAATTTCAGGTCCCGACCTTACGTTCTGAGGTGAATGTGGTAAAACCCGAAACAGAGGTTTTAGCCCTCAGACTTGATTCAGGATGCATTTTTCTCACCTGGGATGGCATGGGCTTCCACGGGGGACACATATTTCATGCAATTTCAGCCAAAGTGAAAATTTGAATTTTGGCTCCAAATTTCAGGTCCCGACCTTACGTTCTGAGGTGAATGTGGTAAAACCCGAAACAGAGGTTTTAGCCCTCAGACTTGATTCAGGATGCATTTTTCTCACCTGGGATGGCATGGGCTTCCACGGGGGACACATATTTCATGCAATTTCAGCCAAAGTGAAAATTTGAATTTTGGCTCCAAATTTCAGGTCCCGACCTTACGTTCTGAGGTGAATGTGGTAAAACCCGAAACAGAGGTTTTAGCCCTCAGACTTGATTCAGGATGCATTTTTCTCACCTGGGATGGCATGGGCTTCCACGGGGGACACATATTTCATGCAATTTCAGCCAAAGTGAAAATTTGAATTTTGGCTCCAAATTTCAGGTCCCGACCTTACGTTCTGAGGTGAATGTGGTAAAACCCGAAACAGAGGTTTTAGCCCTCAGACTTGATTCAGGATGCATTTTTCTCACCTGGGATGGCATGGGCTTCCACGGGGGACACATATTTCATGCAATTTCAGCCAAAGTGAAAATTTGAATTTTGGCTCCAAATTTCAGGTCCCGACCTTACGTTCTGAGGTGAATGTGGTAAAACCCGAAACAGAGGTTTTAGCCCTCAGACTTGATTCAGGATGCATTTTTCTCACCTGGGATGGCATGGGCTTCCACGGGGGACACATATTTCATGCAATTTCAGCCAAAGTGAAAATTTGAATTTTGGCTCCAAATTTCAGGTCCCGACCTTACGTTCTGAGGTGAATGTGGTAAAACCCGAAACAGAGGTTTTAGCCCTCAGACTTGATTCAGGATGCATTTTTCTCACCTGGGATGGCATGGGCTTCCACGGGGGACACATATTTCATGCAATTTCAGCCAAAGTGAAAATTTGAATTTTGGCTCCAAATTTCAGGTCCCGACCTTACGTTCTGAGGTGAATGTGGTAAAACCCGAAACAGAGGTTTTAGCCCTCAGACTTGATTCAGGATGCATTTTTCTCACCTGGGATGGCATGGGCTTCCACGGGGGACACATATTTCATGCAATTTCAGCCAAAGTGAAAATTTGAATTTTGGCTCCAAATTTCAGGTCCCGACCTTACGTTCTGAGGTGAATGTGGTAAAACCCGAAACAGAGGTTTTAGCCCTCAGACTTGATTCAGGATGCATTTTTCTCACCTGGGATGGCATGGGCTTCCACGGGGGACACATATTTCATGCAATTTCAGCCAAAGTGAAAATTTGAATTTTGGCTCCAAATTTCAGGTCCCGACCTTACGTTCTGAGGTGAATGTGGTAAAACCCGAAACAGAGGTTTTAGCCCTCAGACTTGATTCAGGATGCATTTTTCTCACCTGGGATGGCATGGGCTTCCACGGGGGACACATATTTCATGCAATTTCAGCCAAAGTGAAAATTTGAATTTTGGCTCCAAATTTCAGGTCCCGACCTTACGTTCTGAGGTGAATGTGGTAAAACCCGAAACAGAGGTTTTAGCCCTCAGACTTGATTCAGGATGCATTTTTCTCACCTGGGATGGCATGGGCTTCCACGGGGGACACATATTTCATGCAATTTCAGCCAAAGTGAAAATTTGAATTTTGGCTCCAAATTTCAGGTCCCGACCTTACGTTCTGAGGTGAATGTGGTAAAACCCGAAACAGAGGTTTTAGCCCTCAGACTTGATTCAGGATGCATTTTTCTCACCTGGGATGGCATGGGCTTCCACGGGGGACACATATTTCATGCAATTTCAGCCAAAGTGAAAATTTGAATTTTGGCTCCAAATTTCAGGTCCCGACCTTACGTTCTGAGGTGAATGTGGTAAAACCCGAAACAGAGGTTTTAGCCCTCAGACTTGATTCAGGATGCATTTTTCTCACCTGGGATGGCATGGGCTTCCACGGGGGACACATATTTCATGCAATTTCAGCCAAAGTGAAAATTTGAATTTTGGCTCCAAATTTCAGGTCCCGACCTTACGTTCTGAGGTGAATGTGGTAAAACCCGAAACAGAGGTTTTAGCCCTCAGACTTGATTCAGGATGCATTTTTCTCACCTGGGATGGCATGGGCTTCCACGGGGGACACATATTTCATGCAATTTCAGCCAAAGTGAAAATTTGAATTTTGGCTCCAAATTTCAGGTCCCCACCTTACGTTCTGAGGTGAATGTGGTAAAACCCGAAACAGAGGTTTTAGCCCTCAGACTTGATTCAGGATGCATTTTTCTCACCTGGGATGGCATGGGCTTCCACGGGGGACACATATTTCATGCAATTTCAGCCAAAGTGAAAATTTGAATTTTGGCTCCAAATTTCAGGTCCCGACCTTACGTTCTGAGGTGAATGTGGTAAAACCCGAAACAGAGGTTTTAGCCCTCAGACTTGATTCAGGATGCATTTTTCTCACCTGGGATGGCATGGGCTTCCACGGGGGACACATATTTCATGCAATTTCAGCCAAAGTGAAAATTTGAATTTTGGCTCCAAATTTCAGGTCCCGACCTTACGTTCTGAGGTGAATGTGGTAAAACCCGAAACAGAGGTTTTAGCCCTCAGACTTGATTCAGGATGCATTTTTCTCACCTGGGATGGCATGGGCTTCCACGGGGGACACATATTTCATGCAATTTCAGCCAAAGTGAAAATTTGAATTTTGGCTCCAAATTTCAGGTCCCGACCTTACGTTCTGAGGTGAATGTGGTAAAACCCGAAACAGAGGTTTTAGCCCTCAGACTTGATTCAGGATGCATTTTTCTCACCTGGGATGGCATGGGCTTCCACGGGGGACACATATTTCATGCAATTTCAGCCAAAGTGAAAATTTGAATTTTGGCTCCAAATTTCAGGTCCCGACCTTACGTTCTGAGGTGAATGTGGTAAAACCCGAAACAGAGGTTTTAGCCCTCAGACTTGATTCAGG
The DNA here is from genome assembly GCF_033239565.1 of Halichoeres trimaculatus. Taxonomy (NCBI): domain Eukaryota; kingdom Metazoa; phylum Chordata; class Actinopteri; order Labriformes; family Labridae; genus Halichoeres; species Halichoeres trimaculatus. Next base: position 28,570 of record NW_027437303.1, read on the forward strand.
ATGCATTTTTCTCACCTGGGATGGCATGGGCTTCCACGGGGGACACATATTTCATGCAATTTCAGCCAAAGTGAAAATTTGAATTTTGGCTCCAAATTTCAGGTCCCGACCTTACGTTCTGAGGTGAATGTGGTAAAACCCGAAACAGAGGTTTTAGCCCTCAGACTTGATTCAGGATGCATTTTTCTCACCTGGGATGGCATGGGCTTCCACGGGGGACACATATTTCATGCAATTTCAGCCAAAGTGAAAATTTGAATTTTGGCTCCAAATTTCAGGTCCCGACCTTACGTTCTGAGGTGAATGTGGTAAAACCCGAAACAGAGGTTTTAGCCCTCAGACTTGATTCAGGATGCATTTTTCTCACCTGGGATGGCATGGGCTTCCACGGGGGACACATATTTCATGCAATTTCAGCCAAAGTGAAAATTTGAATTTTGGCTCCAAATTTCAGGTCCCGACCTTACGTTCTGAGGTGAATGTGGTAAAACCCGAAACAGAGGTTTTAGCCCTCAGACTTGATTCAGGATGCATTTTTCTCACCTGGGATGGCATGGGCTTCCACGGGGGACACATATTTCATGCAATTTCAGCCAAAGTGAAAATTTGAATTTTGGCTCCAAATTTCAGGTCCCGACCTTACGTTCTGAGGTGAATGTGGTAAAACCCGAAACAGAGGTTTTAGCCCTCAGACTTGATTCAGGATGCATTTTTCTCACCTGGGATGGCATGGGCTTCCACGGGGGACACATATTTCATGCAATTTCAGCCAAAGTGAAAATTTGAATTTTGGCTCCAAATTTCAGGTCCCGACCTTACGTTCTGAGGTGAATGTGGTAAAACCCGAAACAGAGGTTTTAGCCCTCAGACTTGATTCAGGATGCATTTTTCTCACCTGGGATGGCATGGGCTTCCACGGGGGACACATATTTCATGCAATTTCAGCCAAAGTGAAAATTTGAATTTTGGCTCCAAATTTCAGGTCCCGACCTTACGTTCTGAGGTGAATGTGGTAAAACCCGAAACAGAGGTTTTAGCCCTCAGACTTGATTCAGGATGCATTTTTCTCACCTGGGATGGCATGGGCTTCCACGGGGGACACATATTTCATGCAATTTCAGCCAAAGTGAAAATTTGAATTTTGGCTCCAAATTTCAGGTCCCGACCTTACGTTCTGAGGTGAATGTGGTAAAACCCGAAACAGAGGTTTTAGCCCTCAGACTTGATTCAGGATGCATTTTTCTCACCTGGGATGGCATGGGCTTCCACGGGGGACACATATTTCATGCAATTTCAGCCAAAGTGAAAATTTGAATTTTGGCTCCAAATTTCAGGTCCCGACCTTACGTTCTGAGGTGAATGTGGTAAAACCCGAAACAGAGGTTTTAGCCCTCAGACTTGATTCAGGATGCATTTTTCTCACCTGGGATGGCATGGGCTTCCACGGGGGACACATATTTCATGCAATTTCAGCCAAAGTGAAAATTTGAATTTTGGCTCCAAATTTCAGGTCCCGACCTTACGTTCTGAGGTGAATGTGGTAAAACCCGAAACAGAGGTTTTAGCCCTCAGACTTGATTCAGGATGCATTTTTCTCACCTGGGATGGCATGGGCTTCCACGGGGGACACATATTTCATGCAATTTCAGCCAAAGTGAAAATTTGAATTTTGGCTCCAAATTTCAGGTCCCGACCTTACGTTCTGAGGTGAATGTGGTAAAACCCGAAACAGAGGTTTTAGCCCTCAGACTTGATTCAGGATGCATTTTTCTCACCTGGGATGGCATGGGCTTCCACGGGGGACACATATTTCATGCAATTTCAGCCAAAGTGAAAATTTGAATTTTGGCTCCAAATTTCAGGTCCCGACCTTACGTTCTGAGGTGAATGTGGTAAAACCCGAAACAGAGGTTTTAGCCCTCAGACTTGATTCAGGATGCATTTTTCTCACCTGGGATGGCATGGGCTTCCACGGGGGACACATATTTCATGCAATTTCAGCCAAAGTGAAAATTTGAATTTTGGCTCCAAATTTCAGGTCCCGACCTTACGTTCTGAGGTGAATGTGGTAAAACCCGAAACAGAGGTTTTAGCCCTCAGACTTGATTCAGGATGCATTTTTCTCACCTGGGATGGCATGGGCTTCCACGGGGGACACATATTTCATGCAATTTCAGCCAAAGTGAAAATTTGAATTTTGGCTCCAAATTTCAGGTCCCGACCTTACGTTCTGAGGTGAATGTGGTAAAACCCGAAACAGAGGTTTTAGCCCTCAGACTTGATTCAGGATGCATTTTTCTCACCTGGGATGGCATGGGCTTCCACGGGGGACACATATTTCATGCAATTTCAGCCAAAGTGAAAATTTGAATTTTGGCTCCAAATTTCAGGTCCCGACCTTACGTTCTGAGGTGAATGTGGTAAAACCCGAAACAGAGGTTTTAGCCCTCAGACTTGATTCAGGATGCATTTTTCTCACCTGGGATGGCATGGGCTTCCACGGGGGACACATATTTCATGCAATTTCAGCCAAAGTGAAAATTTGAATTTTGGCTCCAAATTTCAGGTCCCGACCTTACGTTCTGAGGTGAATGTGGTAAAACCCGAAACAGAGGTTTTAGCCCTCAGACTTGATTCAGGATGCATTTTTCTCACCTGGGATGGCATGGGCTTCCACGGGGGACACATATTTCATGCAATTTCAGCCAAAGTGAAAATTTGAATTTTGGCTCCAAATTTCAGGTCCCGACCTTACGTTCTGAGGTGAATGTGGTAAAACCCGAAACAGAGGTTTTAGCCCTCAGACTTGATTCAGGATGCATTTTTCTCACCTGGGATGGCATGGGCTTCCACGGGGGACACATATTTCATGCAATTTCAGCCAAAGTGAAAATTTGAATTTTGGCTCCAAATTTCAGGTCCCGACCTTACGTTCTGAGGTGAATGTGGTAAAACCCGAAACAGAGGTTTTAGCCCTCAGACTTGATTCAGGATGCATTTTTCTCACCTGGGATGGCATGGGCTTCCACGGGGGACACATATTTCATGCAATTTCAGCCAAAGTGAAAATTTGAATTTTGGCTCCAAATTTCAGGTCCCGACCTTACGTTCTGAGGTGAATGTGGTAAAACCCGAAACAGAGGTTTTAGCCCTCAGACTTGATTCAGGATGCATTTTTCTCACCTGGGATGGCATGGGCTTCCACGGGGGACACATATTTCATGCAATTTCAGCCAAAGTGAAAATTTGAATTTTGGCTCCAAATTTCAGGTCCCGACCTTACGTTCTGAGGTGAATGTGGTAAAACCCGAAACAGAGGTTTTAGCCCTCAGACTTGATTCAGGATGCATTTTTCTCACCTGGGATGGCATGGGCTTCCACGGGGGACACATATTTCATGCAATTTCAGCCAAAGTGAAAATTTGAATTTTGGCTCCAAATTTCAGGTCCCGACCTTACGTTCTGAGGTGAATGTGGTAAAACCCGAAACAGAGGTTTTAGCCCTCAGACTTGATTCAGGATGCATTTTTCTCACCTGGGATGGCATGGGCTTCCACGGGGGACACATATTTCATGCAATTTCAGCCAAAGTGAAAATTTGAATTTTGGCTCCAAATTTCAGGTCCCGACCTTACGTTCTGAGGTGAATGTGGTAAAACCCGAAACAGAGGTTTTAGCCCTCAGACTTGATTCAGGATGCATTTTTCTCACCTGGGATGGCATGGGCTTCCACGGGGGACACATATTTCATGCAATTTCAGCCAAAGTGAAAATTTGAATTTTGGCTCCAAATTTCAGGTCCCGACCTTACGTTCTGAGGTGAATGTGGTAAAACCCGAAACAGAGGTTTTAGCCCTCAGACTTGATTCAGGATGCATTTTTCTCACCTGGGATGGCATGGGCTTCCACGGGGGACACATATTTCATGCAATTTCAGCCAAAGTGAAAATTTGAATTTTGGCTCCAAATTTCAGGTCCCGACCTTA
>NW_027437304.1:0-22996 GCF_033239565.1 Halichoeres trimaculatus
CTCTGAACCACTGACAACTGGACACAAGTAAAGGCTTGGATCAGAAAGTGACATTAAAATTAATTGAAAATCCTTTGTTAAGATGGTTTTGATTTGAGCTGCCCAGTTTTTTCTAAAAGAGAGTAGATTCTAGGTGATCTGTGTGGACTTGAAAAGGTATTGCTATTTCATAGTCTTTATCCTGGCCCTCTGGTGCTCCTGTAGTATTTTTACTTGACCAATCAAAATAATCTCTATTATTCTCTCACTGGTGTTTCAGAAAACTTCATTTCAGCCTGTGTCTGAAATGCTTCACTTTACTTACTGTCTCTCTAAAGGTAGGGTCTGCAAAAATTTTCGTGACTTCTTTGTAAACACAACATTCAATCTGGGGGTTATTCCATGAAGCTGGTTCAGCTCAAAGCCTGGCTTATTTCAGTTAGCCTCGCTAACTTTACTGAGAGTTTGTTCCACGAACGAGACTTAAGGCTAGCGTGACTTGGTAACCATGGCAAATTAGTCAGTGTAAAAAGCCTGGTCCCAAGAAGGCTTATAGTCAGGCTAATCTTGGCTGAAACTCAGAGAAGGTCCGACAGGCTTCTGAAAGGTGCAGTTTTTTGTAGTGCTATTTTTCAAAGGGAAATTAGACCTGTTTTTAGCCTCTCACCAAATGGGCTGTAACTCCACAAAACGTAGCCCAGGGGCTCCGAAACTTCTAGGGTGCGTATGTGAGGTCCCCAGGAGCTTCCCCAGTGGATTACCTCAGAACCGGGTTCGGAGTCCAATTTTCGGGACAACGCAGTTTTTTGCAGGCTGTTTTCCATGGCAAATAATGCCTGCTTGTAGCCTCTCAGCAAATGGGCCGTAACTCCACAAAACGTAGCCCAGGGGCTCCGAAACTTCTAGGGTGCGTATGTGAGGTCCCCAGGAGCGTCCCCAGTGGATTACCTCAGAACCGGGTTTGCGGTCCAATTTCCAGGAAAATGCAGTTTAGCAGGCTGTTTTTCAGGGCAAATTATGCCTGCTTGTAGCCTCTTAGCAAATGGGCCGTAACTCCACAAAACGTAGCCCAAGTGAACTGAAACTTCAAGGGTGCATCCATGAGGTCCCTAGGAGCGTCCCCAGTGGGTTTTTCTCAGAACCGGGTTCGGGGTCCCATTTTCGGAAAATCAGCGTTTCGTGCGGGCTGTTTCTCTCAGGAAATGGGGCCTGTATTTAGCCTCTCATTCAACTGGCCGTAACTCCAGCAAACGTAGCCCGAGGGCTCTGAAACTTCTAGGGTGCGTCCGTCAGGTCCCTAGGAGCGTCCCCAGTGGGTTTTCTCAGAACCGGGTTCGGGGTCCGATTTTCGGAAAATCAGCGTTTCATGCGGGCTGTTTCTCTCAGGAAATGGGGCCTGTATTTAGCCTCTCATTCAACTGGCCGTAACTCCAGCAAACGTAGCCCGAGGGCTCTGAAACTTCTAGGGTGCGTCCGTCAGGTCCCTAGGAGCGTCCCCAGTGGGTTTTCTCAGAACCGGGTTCGGGGTCCGATTTTCGGAAAATCAGCGTTTCGTGCGGGCTGTTTCTCTCAGGAAATGGGGCCTGTATTTAGCCTCTCATTCAACTGGCCGTAACTCCAGCAAACGTAGCTCGAGGGCTCTGAAACTTCTAGGGTGCGTCCGTCAGGTCCCTTGGAGCGTCCCCAGTGGGTTTTCTCAGAACCGGGTTCGGGGTCCGATTTTCGGAAAATCAGCGTTTCGTGCGGGCTGTTTCTCTCAGGAAATGGGGCCTGTATTTAGCCTCTCATTCAACTGGCCGTAACTCCAGCAAACGTAGCCCGAGGGCTCTGAAACTTCTAGGGTGTGTCCGTCAGGTCCCTTGGAGCGTCCCCAGTGGGTTTTCTCAGAACCGGGTTCGGGGTCCGATTTTCGGAAAATCAGCGTTTCGTGCGGGCTGTTTCTCTCAGGAAATGGGGCCTGTATTTAGCCTCTCATTCAACTGGCCGTAACTCCAGCAAACGTAGCCCGAGGGCTCTGAAACTTCAAGGGTGCGTCCGTCAGGTCCCTAGGAGCGTCCCCAGTGGGTTTTCTCAGAACCGGGTTCTGGGTCCGATTTTCGGAAAATCAGCGTTTCGTGCGGGCTGTTTCTCTCAGGAAATGGGGCCTGTATTTAGCCTCTCATTCAACTGGCCGTAACTCCAGCAAACATAGCCCGAGGGCTCTGAAACTTCTAGGGTGCGTCCGTCAGGTCCCTAGGAGCGTCCCCAGTGGGTTTTCTCAGAACCGGGTTCGGGGTCCGATTTTCAGAAAATCAGCGTTTCGTGCGGGCTGTTTCTCTCAGGAAATGGGGCCTGTATTTAGCCTCTCATTCAACTGGCCGTAACTCCAGCAAACGTAGCCCGAGGGCTCTGAAACTTCTAGGGTGCGTCCGTCAGGTCCCTAGGAGCGTCCCCAGGAGCGTCCCCAGTGGGTTTTCTCAGAACCGGGTTCGTGGTCCCATTTTCGGAAAATCAGCGTCTCGTGCGGGCTGTTTCTCTCAGGAAATGGGGCCTGTATTTAGCCTCTCATTCAACTGGCCGTAACTCCAGCAAACGTAGCTCGAGGGCTCTGAAATTTCTAGGGTGCGTCCGTCAGGTCCCTTGGAGCGTCCCCAGTGGGTTTTCTCAGAACCGGGTTCGGGGTCCCATTTTCGGAAAATCAGCGTTTCGTGCGGGCTGTTTCTCTCAGGAAATGGGGCCTGTATTTAGCCTCTCATTCAACTGGCCGTAACTCCAGCAAACGTAGCCCGAGGGCTCTGAAACTTCTAGGGTGCGTCAGTCAGGTCCCTAGGAGCGTCCCCAGTGGGTTTTCTCAGAACCGGGTTCGGGGTCCGATTTTCAGAAAATCAGCGTTTCGTGCGGGCTGTTTCTCTCAGGAAATGGGGCCTGTATTTAGCCTCTCATTCAACTGGCCGTAACTCCAGCAAACGTAGCCCGAGGGCTCTGAAACTTCTAGGGTGCGTCCGTCAGGTCCCTAGGAGCGTCCCCAGTGGGTTTTCTCAGAACCGGGTTCGGGGTCCCATTTTCGGAAAATCAGCGTTTCGTGCGGGCTGTTTCTCTCAGGAAATGGGGCCTGTATTTAGCCTCTCATTCAACTGGCCGTAACTCCAGCAAACGTAGCCCGAGGGCTCTGAAACTTCTAGGGTGCGTCCGTCAGGTCCCTAGGAGCGTCCCCAGTGGGTTTTCTCAGAACCGGGTTCGGGGTCCCATTTTCGGAAAATCAGCGTTTCGTGCGGGCTGTTTCTCTCAGGAAATGGGGCCTGTATTTAGCCTCTCATTCAACTGGCCGTAACTCCAGCAAACGTAGCCCGAGGGCTCTGAAACTTCTAGGGTGCGTCCGTCAGGTCCCTAGGAGCGTCCCCAGTGGGTTTTCTCAGAACCGGGTTCGGGGTCCCATTTTCGGAAAATCAGCGTTTCGTGCGGGCTGTTTCTCTCAGGAAATGGGGCCTGTATTTAGCCTCTCATTCAACTGGCCGTAACTCCAGCAAACGTAGCCCGAGGGCTCTGAAACTTCTAGGGTGCGTCCATCAGGTCCCTAGGAGCGTCCCCAGTGGGTTTTCTCAGAACCGGGTTCGGGGTCCCATTTTCCGGAAAATCAGCGTTTCGTGCGGGCTGTTTCTCTCAGGAAATGGGGCCTGTATTTAGCCTCTCATTCAACTGGCCGTAACTCCAGCAAACGTAGCCCGAGGGCTCTGAAACTTCTAGGGTGCGTCCGTCAGGTCCCTAGGAGCGTCCCCAGTGGGTTTTCTCAGAACCGGGTTCGGGGTCCCATTTTCGGAAAATCAGCGTTTCGTGCGGGCTGTTTCTCTCAGGAAATGGGGCCTGTATTTAGCCTCTCATTCAACTGGCCGTAACTCCAGCAAACGTAGCCCGAGGGCTCTGAAACTTCTAGGGTGCGTCCGTCAGGTCCCTAGGAGCGTCCCCAGTGGGTTTTCTCAGAACCGGGTTCGGGGGTCCCATTTTCGGAAAAATCAGCGTTTCGTGCGGGCTGTTTCTCTCAGGAAATGGGGCCTGTATTTAGCCTCTCATTCAACTGGCCGTAACTCCAGCAAACGTAGCCCGAGGGCTCTGAAACTTCTAGGGTGCGTCCGTCAGGTCCCTAGGAGCGTCCCCAGTGGGTTTTCTCAGAACCGGGTTCGGGGTCCCATTTTCGGAAAATCAGCGTTTCGTGCGGGCTGTTTCTCTCAGGAAATGGGGCCTGTATTTAGCCTCTCATTCAACTGGCCGTAACTCCAGCAAACGTAGCCCGAGGGCTCTGAAACTTCTAGGGTGCGTCCGTCAGGTCCCTAGGAGCGTCCCCAGTGGGTTTTCTCAGAACCGGGTTCGGGGTCCCATTTTCGGAAAATCAGCGTTTCGTGCGGGCTGTTTCTCTCAGGAAATGGGGCCTGTATTTAGCCTCTCATTCAACTGGCCGTAACTCCAGCAAACGTAGCCCGAGGGCTCTGAAACTTCTAGGGTGCGTCCGTCAGGTCCCTAGGAGCGTCCCCAGTGGGTTTTCTCAGAACCGGGTTCGGGGTTCCCATTTTCGGAAAATCAGCGTTTCGTGCGGGCTGTTTCTCTCAGGAAATGGGGCCTGTATTTAGCCTCTCATTCAACTGGCCGTAACTCCAGCAAACGTAGCCCGAGGGCTCTGAAACTTCTAGGGTGCGTCCGTCAGGTCCCTAGGAGCGTCCCCAGTGGGTTTTCTCAGAACCGGGTTCGGGGTCCCATTTTCGGAAAATCAGCGTTTCGTGCGGGCTGTTTCTCTCAGGAAATGGGGCCTGTATTTAGCCTCTCATTCAACTGGCCGTAACTCCAGCAAACGTAGCCCGAGGGCTCTGAAACTTCTAGGGTGCGTCCGTCAGGTCCCTAGGAGCGTCCCCAGTGGGTTTTCTCAGAACCGGGTTCGGGGTCCCATTTTCGGAAAATCAGCGTTTCGTGCGGGCTGTTTCTCTCAGGAAATGGGGCCTGTATTTAGCCTCTCATTCAACTGGCCGTAACTCCAGCAAACGTAGCCCGAGGGCTCTGAAACTTCTAGGGTGCGTCCGTCAGGTCCCTAGGAGCGTCCCCAGTGGGTTTTCTCAGAACCGGGTTCGGGGTCCCATTTTCGGAAAATCAGCGTTTCGTGCGGGCTGTTTCTCTCAGGAAATGGGGCCTGTATTTAGCCTCTCATTCAACTGGCCGTAACTCCAGCAAACGTAGCCCGAGGGCTCTGAAACTTCTAGGGTGCGTCCGTCAGGTCCCTAGGAGCGTCCCCAGTGGGTTTTCTCAGAACCGGGTTCGGGGTCCCATTTTCGGAAAATCAGCGTTTCGTGCGGGCTGTTTCTCTCAGGAAATGGGGCCTGTATTTAGCCTCTCATTCAACTGGCCGTAACTCCAGCAAACGTAGCCCGAGGGCTCTGAAACTTCTAGGGTGCGTCCGTCAGGTCCCTAGGAGCGTCCCCAGTGGGTTTTCTCAGAACCGGGTTCGGGGTCCCATTTTCGGAAAATCAGGGTTTTGGTGCGGGCTGTTTCTCTCAGGAAATGGGGCCTGTATTTAGCCTCTCATTCAACTGGCCGTAACTCCAGCAAACGTAGCCCGAGGGCTCTGAAACTTCTAGGGTGCGTCCGTCAGGTCCCTAGGAGCGTCCCCAGTGGGTTTTCTCAGAACCGGGTTCGGGGTCCCATTTTCGGAAAATCAGCGTTTCGTGCGGGCTGTTTCTCTCAGGAAATGGGGCCTGTATTTAGCCTCTCATTCAACTGGCCGTAACTCCAGCAAACGTAGCCCGAGGGCTCTGAAACTTCTAGGGTGCGTCCGTCAGGTCCCTAGGAGCGTCCCCAGTGGGTTTTCTCAGAACCGGGTTCGGGGTCCCATTTTCGGAAAATCAGGGTTTCGGTGCGGGCTGTTTCTCTCAGGAAATGGGGCCTGTATTTAGCCTCTCATTCAACTGGCCGTAACTCCAGCAAACGTAGCCCGAGGGCTCTGAAACTTCTAGGGTGCGTCCGTCAGGTCCCTAGGAGCGTCCCCAGTGGGTTTTCTCAGAACCGGGTTCGGGGTCCCATTTTCGGAAAATCAGCGATTCGTGCGGGCTGTTTCTCTCAGGAAATGGGGCCTGTATTTAGCCTCTCATTCAACTGGCCGTAACTCCAGCAAACGTAGCCCGAGGGCTCTGAAACTTCTAGGGTGCGTCCGTCAGGTCCCTAGGAGCGTCCCCAGTGGGTTTTCTCAGAACCGGGTTCGGGGTCCCATTTTCGGAAAATCAGCGTTTCGTGCGGGCTGTTTCTCTCAGGAAATGGGGCCTGTATTTAGCCTCTCATTCAACTGGCCGTAACTCCAGCAAACGTAGCCCGAGGGCTCTGAAACTTCTAGGGTGCGTCCGTCAGGTCCCTAGGAGCGTCCCCAGTGGGTTTTCTCAGAACCGGGTTCGGGTCCCATTTTCGGAAAATCAGCGTCTCGTGCGGGCTGTTTCTCTCAGGAAATGGGGCCTGTATTTAGCCTCTCATTCAACTGGCCGTAACTCCAGCAAACGTAGCCCGAGGGCTCTGAAACTTCTAGGGTGCGTCCGTCATGTCCCTAGGAGCGTCCCCAGTGGGTTTTCTCAGAACCGGGTTCTTGGGTCCGATTTTCGGAAAATCAGCGTTTCGTGCGGGCTGTTTCTCTCAGGAAATGGGGCCTGTATTTAGCCTCTCATTCAACTGGCCGTAACTCCAGCAAACGTAGCCCGAGGGCTCTGAAACTTCTAGGGTGCGTCCGTCAGGTCCCTAGGAGCGTCCCCAGTGGGTTTTCTCAGAACCGGGTTCTGGGTCCGATTTTCGGAAAATCAGCGTTTCGTGCGGGCTGTTTCTCTCAGGAAATGGGGCCTGTATTTAGCCTCTCATTCAACTGGCCGTAACTCCAGCAAACGTAGCCCGAGGGCTCTGAAACTTCTAGGGTGCGTCCGTCAGGTCCCTAGGAGCGTCCCCAGTGGGTTTTCTCAGAACCGGGTTCGGGGTCCCATTTTCGGAAAATCAGCGTTTCGTGCGGGCTGTTTCTCTCAGGAAATGGGGCCTGTATTTAGCCTCTCATTCAACTGGCCGTAACTCCAGCAAACGTAGCCCGAGGGCTCTGAAACTTCTAGGGTGCGTCCGTCAGGTCCCTAGGAGCGTCCCCAGTGGGTTTTCTCAGAACCGGGTTCGGGGTCCCATTTTCGGAAAATCAGCGTTTCGTGCGGGCTGTTTCTCTCAGGAAATGGGGCCTGTATTTAGCCTCTCATTCAACTGGCCGTAACTCCAGCAAACGTAGCCCGAGGGCTCTGAAACTTCTAGGGTGCGTCCGTCAGGTCCCTAGGAGCGTCCCCAGTGGGTTTTCTCAGAACCGGGTTCGGGGTCCCATTTTCGGAAAATCAGCGTTTCGTGCGGGCTGTTTCTCTCAGGAAATGGGGCCTGTATTTAGCCTCTCATTCAACTGGCCGTAACTCCAGCAAACGTAGCCCGAGGGCTCTGAAACTTCTAGGGTGCGTCCGTCAGGTCCCTAGGAGCGTCCCCAGTGGGTTTTCTCAGAACCGGGTTCGGGGTCCCATTTTCGGAAAATCAGCGTTTCGTGCGGGCTGTTTCTCTCAGGAAATGGGGCCTGTATTTAGCCTCTCATTCAACTGGCCGTAACTCCAGCAAACGTAGCCCGAGGGCTCTGAAACTTCTAGGGTGCGTCCGTCAGGTCCCTAGGAGCGTCCCCAGTGGGTTTTCTCAGAACCGGGTTCGGGGTCCCATTTTCGGAAAATCAGCGGTTTCGTGCGGGCTGTTTCTCTCAGGAAATGGGGCCTGTATTTAGCCTCTCATTCAACTGGCCGTAACTCCAGCAAACGTAGCCCGAGGGCTCTGAAACTTCTAGGGTGCGTCCGTCAGGTCCCTAGGAGCGTCCCCAGTGGGTTTTCTCAGAACCGGGTTCGGGGTCCCATTTTCGGAAAATCAGCGTTTCGTGCGGGCTGTTTCTCTCAGGAAATGGGGCCTGTATTTAGCCTCTCATTCAACTGGCCGTAACTCCAGCAAACGTAGCCCGAGGGCTCTGAAACTTCTAGGGTGCGTCCGTCAGGTCCCTAGGAGCGTCCCCAGTGGGTTTTCTCAGAACCGGGTTCGGGGTCCCATTTTCGGAAAATCAGCGTTTCGTGCGGGCTGTTTCTCTCAGGAAATGGGGCCTGTATTTAGCCTCTCATTCAACTGGCCGTAACTCCAGCAAACGTAGCCCGAGGGCTCTGAAACTTCTAGGGTGCGTCCGTCAGGTCCCTAGGAGCGTCCCCAGTGGGTTTTCTCAGAACCGGGTTCGGGGTCCCATTTTCGGAAAATCAGCGTTTCGTGCGGGCTGTTTCTCTCAGGAAATGGGGCCTGTATTTAGCCTCTCATTCAACTGGCCGTAACTCCAGCAAACGTAGCCCGAGGGCTCTGAAACTTCTAGGGTGCGTCCGTCAGGTCCCTAGGAGCGTCCCCAGTGGGTTTTCTCAGAACCGGGTTCGGGGTCCCATTTTCGGAAAATCAGCGTTTCGTGCGGGCTGTTTCTCTCAGGAAATGGGGCCTGTATTTAGCCTCTCATTCAACTGGCCGTAACTCCAGCAAACGTAGCCCGAGGGCTCTGAAACTTCTAGGGTGCGTCCGTCAGGTCCCTAGGAGCGTCCCCAGTGGGTTTTCTCAGAACCGGGTTCGGGGTCCCATTTTCGGAAAATCAGCGGTTTCGTGCGGGCTGTTTCTCTCAGGAAATGGGGCCTGTATTTAGCCTCTCATTCAACTGGCCGTAACTCCAGCAAACGTAGCCCGAGGGCTCTGAAACTTCTAGGGTGCGTCCGTCAGGTCCCTAGGAGCGTCCCCAGTGGGTTTTCTCAGAACCCGGGTTCGGGGTCCCATTTTCGGAAAATCAGCGTTTCGTGCGGGCTGTTTCTCTCAGGAAATGGGGCCTGTATTTAGCCTCTCATTCAACTGGCCGTAACTCCAGCAAACGTAGCCCGAGGGCTCTGAAACTTCTAGGGTGCGTCCGTCAGGTCCCTAGGAGCGTCCCCAGTGGGTTTTCTCAGAACCGGGTTCGGGGTCCCATTTTCGGAAAATCAGGGTTTTGGTGCGGGCTGTTTCTCTCAGGAAATGGGGCCTGTATTTAGCCTCTCATTCAACTGGCCGTAACTCCAGCAAACGTAGCCCGAGGGCTCTGAAACTTCTAGGGTGCGTCCGTCAGGTCCCTAGGAGCGTCCCCAGTGGGTTTTCTCAGAACCGGGTTCGGGGTCCCATTTTCGGAAAATCAGCGTTTTCGTGCGGGCTGTTTCTCTCAGGAAATGGGGCCTGTATTTAGCCTCTCATTCAACTGGCCGTAACTCCAGCAAACGTAGCCCGAGGGCTCTGAAACTTCTAGGGTGCGTCCGTCAGGTCCCTAGGAGCGTCCCCAGTGGGTTTTCTCAGAACCGGGTTCGGGGTCCCATTTTCGGAAAATCAGCGTTTCGTGCGGGCTGTTTCTCTCAGGAAATGGGGCCTGTATTTAGCCTCTCATTCAACTGGCCGTAACTCCAGCAAACGTAGCCCGAGGGCTCTGAAACTTCTAGGGTGCGTCCGTCAGGTCCCTAGGAGCGTCCCCAGTGGGTTTTCTCAGAACCGGGTTCGGGGTCCCATTTTCGGAAAATCAGCGTTTCGTGCGGGCTGTTTCTCTCAGGAAATGGGGCCTGTATTTAGCCTCTCATTCAACTGGCCGTAACTCCAGCAAACGTAGCCCGAGGGCTCTGAAACTTCTAGGGTGCGTCCGTCAGGTCCCTAGGAGCGTCCCCAGTGGGTTTTCTCAGAACCGGGTTCGGGGTCCCGATTTTCGGAAAATCAGCGTTTCGTGCGGGCTGTTTCTCTCAGGAAATGGGGCCTGTATTTAGCCTCTCATTCAACTGCCGTAACTCCAGCAAACGTAGCCCGAGGGCTCTGAAACTTCTAGGGTGCGTCCGTCAGGTCCCCTAGGAGCGTCCCCAGTGGGTTTTCTCAGAACCGGGTTCGGGGTCCCGATTTTCGGAAAATCAGCGTTTCGTGCGGGCTGTTTCTCTCAGGAAATGGGGCCTGTATTTAGCCTCTCATTCAACTGGCCGTAACTCCAGCAAACGTAGCCCGAGGGCTCTGAAACTTCTAGGGTGCGTCCGTCAGGTCCCTAGGAGCGTCCCCAGTGGGTTTTCTCAGAACCGGGTTCGGGGTCCCATTTTCGGAAAATCAGCGTTTCGTGCGGGCTGTTTCTCTCAGGAAATGGGGCCTGTATTTAGCCTCTCATTCAACTGGCCGTAACTCCAGCAAACGTAGCCCGAGGGCTCTGAAACTTCTAGGGTGCGTCCGTCAGGTCCCAGGAGCGTCCCCAGTGGTTTTCTCAGAACCGGGTTCGGGGTCCCATTTTCGGAAAATCAGCGTTTCGTGCGGGCTGTTTCTCTCAGGAAATGGGGCCTGTATTTAGCCTCTCATTCAACTGGCCGTAACTCCAGCAAACGTAGCCCGAGGGCTCTGAAACTTCTAGGGTGCGTCCGTCAGGTCCCTAGGAGCGTCCCCAGTGGGTTTTCTCAGAACCGGGTTCGGGGTCCCATTTTCGGAAATCAGCGTTTCGTGCGGGCTGTTTCTCTCAGGAAATGGGGCCTGTATTTAGCCTCTCATTCAACTGGCCGTAACTCCAGCAAACGTAGCCCGAGGGCTCTGAAACTTCTAGGGTGCGTCCGTCAGGTCCCTAGGAGCGTCCCCAGTGGGTTTTCTCAGAACCGGGTTCGGGGTCCCATTTTCGGAAAATCAGCGTTTCGTGCGGGCTGTTTCTCTCAGGAAATGGGGCCTGTATTTAGCCTCTCATTCAACTGGCCGTAACTCCAGCAAACGTAGCCCGAGGGCTCTGAAACTTCTAGGGTGCGTCCGTCAGGTCCCTAGGAGCGTCCCCAGTGGGTTTTCTCAGAACCGGGTTCGGGGTCCATTTTCGGAAATCAGCGTTTCGTGCGGGCTGTTTCTCTCAGGAAATGGGGCCTGTATTTAGCCTCTCATTCAACTGGCCGTAACTCCAGCAAACGTAGCCCGAGGGCTCTGAAACTTCTAGGGTGCGTCCGTCAGGTCCCTAGGAGCGTCCCCAGTGGGTTTTCTCAGAACCGGGTTCGGGGTCCCATTTTCGGAAAATCAGCGTTTCGTGCGGGCTGTTTCTCTCAGGAAATGGGGCCTGTATTTAGCCTCTCATTCAACTGGCCGTAACTCCAGCAAACGTAGCCCGAGGGCTCTGAAACTTCTAGGGTGCGTCCGTCAGGTCCCTAGGAGCGTCCCCAGTGGGTTTTCTCAGAACCGGGTTCGGGGTCCCATTTTCGGAAAATCAGCGTTTCGTGCGGGCTGTTTCTCTCAGGAAATGGGGCCTGTATTTAGCCTCTCATTCAACTGGCCGTAACTCCAGCAAACGTAGCCCGAGGGCTCTGAAACTTCTAGGTGCGTCCGTCAGGTCCCTAGGAGCGTCCCCAGTGGGTTTTCTCAGAACCGGGTTCGGGGTCCCATTTTCGGAAAATCAGCGTTTCGTGCGGGCTGTTTCTCTCAGGAAATGGGGCCTGTATTTAGCCTCTCATTCAACTGGCCGTAACTCCAGCAAACGTAGCCCGAGGGCTCTGAAACTTCTAGGGTGCGTCCGTCAGGTCCCTAGGAGCGTCCCCAGTGGGTTTTCTCAGAACCGGGTTCGGGGTCCCATTTTCGGAAAATCAGCGTTTCGTGCGGGCTGTTTCTCTCAGGAAATGGGGCCTGTATTTAGCCTCTCATTCAACTGGCCGTAACTCCAGCAAACGTAGCCCGAGGGCTCTGAAACTTCTAGGGTGCGTCCGTCAGGTCCCTAGGAGCGTCCCCAGTGGGTTTTCTCAGAACCGGGTTCGGGGTCCCATTTTCGGAAAATCAGCGTTTCGTGCGGGCTGTTTCTCTCAGGAAATGGGGCCTGTATTTAGCCTCTCATTCAACTGGCCGTAACTCCAGCAAACGTAGCCCGAGGGCTCTGAAACTTCTAGGGTGCGTCCGTCAGGTCCCTAGGAGCGTCCCCAGTGGGTTTTCTCAGAACCGGGTTCGGGGTCCGATTTTCGGAAAATCAGCGTTTCGTGCGGGCTGTTTCTCTCAGGAAATGGGGGCCTGTATTTAGCCTCTCATTCAACTGGCCGTAACTCCAGCAAACGTAGCCCGAGGGCTCTGAAACTTCTAGGGTGCGTCCGTCAGGTCCCTAGGAGCGTCCCCAGTGGGTTTTCTCAGAACCGGGTTCGGGGTCCCATTTTCGGAAAATCAGCGTTTCGTGCGGGCTGTTTCTCTCAGGAAATGGGGCCTGTATTTAGCCTCTCATTCAACTGGCCGTAACTCCAGCAAACGTAGCCCGAGGGCTCTGAAACTTCTAGGGTGCGTCCGTCAGGTCCCTAGGAGCGTCCCCAGTGGGTTTTCTCAGAACCGGGTTCGGGGTCCCATTTTCGGAAAATCAGCGTTTCGTGCGGGCTGTTTCTCTCAGGAAATGGGGCCTGTATTTAGCCTCTCATTCAACTGGCCGTAACTCCAGCAAACGTAGCCCGAGGGCTCTGAAACTTCTAGGGTGCGTCCGTCAGGTCCCTAGGAGCGTCCCCCAGTGGGTTTTCTCAGAACCGGGTTCGGGGTCCCATTTTCGGAAAATCAGCGTTTCGTGCGGGCTGTTTCTCTCAGGAAATGGGGCCTGTATTTAGCCTCTCATTCAACTGGCCGTAACTCCAGCAAACGTAGCCCGAGGGCTCTGAAACTTCTAGGGTGCGTCCGTCAGGTCCCTAGGAGCGTCCCCAGTGGGTTTTCTCAGAACCGGGTTCGGGGTCCCATTTTCGGAAAATCAGCGTTTCGTGCGGGCTGTTTCTCTCAGGAAATGGGGCCTGTATTTAGCCTCTCATTCAACTGGCCGTAACTCCAGCAAACGTAGCCCGAGGGCTCTGAAACTTCTAGGGTGCGTCCGTCAGGTCCCTAGGAGCGTCCCCAGTGGGTTTTCTCAGAACCGGGTTCGGGGTCCCATTTTCGGAAAATCAGCGTTTCGTGCGGGCTGTTTCTCTCAGGAAATGGGGCCTGTATTTAGCCTCTCATTCAACTGGCCGTAACTCCAGCAAACGTAGCCCGAGGGCTCTGAAACTTCTAGGGTGCGTCCGTCAGGTCCCTAGGAGCGTCCCCAGTGGGTTTTCTCAGAACCGGGTTCGGGGTCCCATTTTCGGAAAATCAGCGTTTCGTGCGGGCTGTTTCTCTCAGGAAATGGGGCCTGTATTTAGCCTCTCATTCAACTGGCCGTAACTCCAGCAAACGTAGCCCGAGGGCTCTGAAACTTCTAGGGTGCGTCCGTCAGGTCCCTAGGAGCGTCCCCAGTGGGTTTTCTCAGAACCGGGTTCTGGGTCCGATTTTCGGAAAATCAGCGTTTCGTGCGGGCTGTTTCTCTCAGGAAATGGGGCCTGTATTTAGCCTCTCATTCAACTGGCCGTAACTCCAGCAAACGTAGCCCGAGGGCTCTGAAACTTCTAGGGTGCGTCCGTCAGGTCCCTAGGAGCGTCCCCAGTGGGTTTTCTCAGAACCGGGTTCGGGGTCCATTTTCGGAAAATCAGCGTTTCGTGCGGGCTGTTTCTCTCAGGAAATGGGGCCTGTATTTAGCCTCTCATTCAACTGGCCGTAACTCCAGCAAACGTAGCCCGAGGGCTCTGAAACTTCTAGGGTGCGTCCGTCAGGTCCCTAGGAGCGTCCCCAGTGGGTTTTCTCAGAACCGGGTTCGGGGTCCCATTTTCGGAAAATCAGCGTTTCGTGCGGGCTGTTTCTCTCAGGAAATGGGGCCTGTATTTAGCCTCTCATTCAACTGGCCGTAACTCCAGCAAACGTAGCCCGAGGGCTCTGAAACTTCTAGGTGCGTCCGTCAGGTCCCTAGGAGCGTCCCCAGTGGGTTTTCTCAGAACCGGGTTCGGGGTCCGATTTTCGGAAAATCAGCGTTTCGTGCGGGCTGTTTCTCTCAGGAAATGGGGCCTGTATTTAGCCTCTCATTCAACTGGCCGTAACTCCAGCAAACGTAGCCCGAGGGCTCTGAAACTTCTAGGGTGCGTCCGTCAGGTCCCTAGGAGCGTCCCCAGTGGGTTTTCTCAGAACCGGGTTCGGGGTCCCATTTTCGGAAAATCAGCGTTTCGTGCGGGCTGTTTCTCTCAGGAAATGGGGCCTGTATTTAGCCTCTCATTCAACTGGCCGTAACTCCAGCAAACGTAGCCCGAGGGCTCTGAAACTTCTAGGGTGCGTCCGTCAGGTCCCTAGGAGCGTCCCCAGTGGGTTTTCTCAGAACCGGGTTCGGGGGTCCCATTTTCGGAAAATCAGCGTTTCGTGCGGGCTGTTTCTCTCAGGAAATGGGGCCTGTATTTAGCCTCTCATTCAACTGGCCGTAACTCCAGCAAACGTAGCCCGAGGGCTCTGAAACTTCTAGGGTGCGTCCGTCAGGTCCCTAGGAGCGTCCCCAGTGGGTTTTCTCAGAACCGGGTTCGGGGTCCCATTTTCGGAAAATCAGCGTTTCGTGCGGGCTGTTTCTCTCAGGAAATGGGGCCTGTATTTAGCCTCTCATTCAACTGGCCGTAACTCCAGCAAACGTAGCCCGAGGGCTCTGAAACTTCTAGGGTGCGTCCGTCAGGTCCCTAGGAGCGTCCCCAGTGGGTTTTCTCAGAACCGGGTTCGGGGTCCCATTTTCGGAAAATCAGCGTTTCGTGCGGGCTGTTTCTCTCAGGAAATGGGGCCTGTATTTAGCCTCTCATTCAACTGGCCGTAACTCCAGCAAACGTAGCCCGAGGGCTCTGAAACTTCTAGGGTGCGTCCGTCAGGTCCCTAGGAGCGTCCCCAGTGGGTTTTCTCAGAACCGGGTTCGGGGTCCCATTTTCGGAAAATCAGCGTTTCGTGCGGGCTGTTTCTCTCAGGAAATGGGGCCTGTATTTAGCCTCTCATTCAACTGGCCGTAACTCCAGCAAACGTAGCCCGAGGGCTCTGAAACTTCTAGGGTGCGTCCGTCAGGTCCCTAGGAGCGTCCCCAGTGGGTTTTCTCAGAACCGGGTTCGGGGTCCCATTTTCGGAAAATCAGCGTTTCGTGCGGGCTGTTTCTCTCAGGAAATGGGGCCTGTATTTAGCCTCTCATTCAACTGGCCGTAACTCCAGCAAACGTAGCCCGAGGGCTCTGAAACTTCTAGGGTGCGATCCGTCAGGTCCCTAGGAGCGTCCCCAGTGGGTTTTCATAGAACCGGGTTCGGGGTCCCGATTTTCGGAAAATCAGCGTTCGTGCGGGCTGTTTCTCTCAGGAAATGGGGCCTGTATTTAGCCTCTCATTCAACTGGCCGTAACTCCAGCAAACGTAGCCCGAGGGCTCTGAAACTTCTAGGGTGCGTCCGTCAGGTCCCTAGGAGCGTCCCCAGTGGGTTTTCTCAGAACCGGGTTCGGGGTCCCATTTTCGGAAAATCAGCGTTTCGTGCGGGCTGTTTCTCTCAGGAAATGGGGCCTGTATTTAGCCTCTCATTCAACTGGCCGTAACTCCAGCAAACGTAGCCCGAGGGCTCTGAAACTTCTAGGGTGCGTCCGTCAGGTCCCTAGGAGCGTCCCCAGTGGGTTTTCTCAGAACCGGGTTCGGGGGTCCGATTTTCGGAAAATCAGCGTTTCGTGCGGGCTGTTTCTCTCAGGAAATGGGGCCTGTATTTAGCCTCTCATTCAACTGGCCGTAACTCCAGCAAACGTAGCCCGAGGGCTCTGAAACTTCTAGGGTGCGTCCGTCAGGTCCCTAGGAGCGTCCCCAGTGGGTTTTCTCAGAACCGGGTTCGGGGTCCCGATTTTCGGAAAATCAGCGTTTCGTGCGGGGCTGTTTCTCTCAGGAAATGGGGCCTGTATTTAGCCTCTCATTCAACTGGCCGTAACTCCAGCAAACGTAGCCCGAGGGCTCTGAAACTTCTAGGGTGCGTCCGTCAGGTCCCTAGGAGCGTCCCCAGTGGGTTTTCTCAGAACCGGGTTCGGGGTCCCATTTTCGGAAAATCAGCGTTTCGTGCGGGCTGTTTCTCTCAGGAAATGGGGCCTGTATTTAGCCTCTCATTCAACTGGCCGTAACTCCAGCAAACGTAGCCCGAGGGCTCTGAAACTTCTAGGGTGCGTCCGTCAGGTCCCTAGGAGCGTCCCCAGTGGGTTTTCTCAGAACCGGGTTCGGGGTCCGATTTTCGGAAAATCAGCGTTTCGTGCGGGCTGTTTCTCTCAGGAAATGGGGCCTGTATTTAGCCTCTCATTCAACTGGCCGTAACTCCAGCAAACGTAGCCCGAGGGCTCTGAAACTTCTAGGGTGCGTCCGTCAGGTCCCTAGGAGCGTCCCCAGTGGGTTTTCTCAGAACCGGGTTCGGGGTCCGATTTTCGGAAAATCAGCGTTTCGTGCGGGCTGTTTCTCTCAGGAAATGGGGCCTGTATTTAGCCTCTCATTCAACTGGCCGTAACTCCAGCAAACGTAGCCCGAGGGCTCTGAAACTTCTAGGGTGCGTCCGTCAGGTCCCTAGGAGCGTCCCCAGTGGGTTTTCTCAGAACCGGGTTCGGGGTCCGATTTTCGGAAATCAGCGTTTCGTGCGGGCTGTTTCTCTCAGGAAATGGGGCCTGTATTTAGCCTCTCATTCAACTGGCCGTAACTCCAGCAAACGTAGCCCGAGGGCTCTGAAACTTCTAGGGTGCGTCCGTCAGGTCCCTAGGAGCGTCCCCAGTGGGTTTTCTCAGAACCGGGTTCGGGGTCCCATTTTCGGAAAATCAGCGTTTCGTGCGGGCTGTTTCTCTCAGGAAATGGGGCCTGTATTTAGCCTCTCATTCAACTGGCCGTAACTCCAGCAAACGTAGCCCGAGGGCTCTGAAACTTCTAGGGTGCGTCCGTCAGGTCCCTAGGAGCGTCCCCAGTGGGTTTTTCTCAGAACCGGGTTCGGGGTCCCGATTTTCGGAAAATCAGCGTTTCGTGCGGGCTGTTTCTCTCAGGAAATGGGGCCTGTATTTAGCCTCTCATTCAACTGGCCGTAACTCCAGCAAACGTAGCCCGAGGGCTCTGAAACTTCTAGGGTGCTCCGTCAGGTCCCTTAGGAGCGTCCCCAGTGGGTTTTCTCAGAACCGGGTTCGGGGTCCCATTTTCGGAAAATCAGCGTTTCGTGCGGGCTGTTTCTCTCAGGAAATGGGGCCTGTATTTAGCCTCTCATTCAACTGGCCGTAACTCCAGCAAACGTAGCCCGAGGGCTCTGAAACTTCTAGGGTGCGTCCGTCAGGTCCCTAGGAGCGTCCCCAGTGGGTTTTCTCAGAACCGGGTTCGGGGTCCGATTTTCGGAAAATCAGCGTCTCGTGCGGGCTGTTTCTCTCAGGAAATGGGGCCTGTATTTAGCCTCTCATTCAACTGGCCGTAACTCCAGCAAACGTAGCCCGAGGGCTCTGAAACTTCTAGGGTGCGTCCGTCAGGTCCCTAGGAGCGTCCCCAGTGGGTTTTCTCAGAACCGGGTTCTGGTCCGATTTTCGGAAAATCAGCGTTTCGTGCGGGCTGTTTCTCTCAGGAAATGGGGCCTGTATTTAGCCTCTCATTCAACTGGCCGTAACTCCAGCAAACGTAGCCCGAGGGCTCTGAAACTTCTAGGGTGCGTCCGTCAGGTCCCTAGGAGCGTCCCCAGTGGGTTTTCTCAGAACCGGGTTCTGGGTCCGATTTTCGGAAAATCAGCGTTTCGTGCGGGCTGTTTCTCTCAGGAAATGGGGCCTGTATTTAGCCTCTCATTCAACTGGCCGTAACTCCAGCAAACGTAGCCCGAGGGCTCTGAAACTTCTAGGGTGCGTCCGTCAGGTCCCTAGGAGCGTCCCCAGTGGGTTTTCTCAGAACCGGGTTCGGGGTCCCATTTTCGGAAAATCAGCGTTTCGTGCGGGCTGTTTCTCTCAGGAAATGGGGCCGGTATTTAGCCTCTCATTCAACTGGCCGTAACTCCAGCAAACGTAGCCCGAGGGCTCTGAAACTTCTAGGTGCGTCCGTCAGGTCCCTAGGAGCGTCCCCAGTGGGTTTTCTCAGAACCGGGTTCGGGTCCGATTTTCGGAAAATCAGCGTTTCGTGCGGGCTGTTTCTCTCAGGAAATGGGGCCTGTATTTAGCCTCTCATTCAACTGGCCGTAACTCCAGCAAACGTAGCCCGAGGGCTCTGAAACTTCTAGGGTGCGTCCGTCAGGTCCCTAGGAGCGTCCCCAGTGGGTTTTCTCAGAACCGGGTTCGGGGTCCCATTTTCGGAAAATCAGCGTTTCGTGCGGGCTGTTTCTCTCAGGAAATGGGGCCTGTATTTAGCCTCTCATTCAACTGGCCGTAACTCCAGCAAACGTAGCCCGAGGGCTCTGAAACTTCTAGGGTGCGTCCGTCAGGTCCCTAGGAGCGTCCCCAGTGGGTTTTCTCAGAACCGGGTTCGGGGTCCCATTTTCGGAAAATCAGCGTTTCGTGCGGGCTGTTTCTCTCAGGAAATGGGGCCTGTATTTAGCCTCTCATTCAACTGGCCGTAACTCCAGCAAACGTAGCCCGAGGGCTCTGAAAACTTCTAGGGTGCGTCCGTCAGGTCCCTAGGAGCGTCCCCAGTGGGTTTTCTCAGAACCGGGTTCGGGGTCCCATTTTCGGAAAATCAGCGTTTCGTGCGGGCTGTTTCTCTCAGGAAATGGGGCCTGTATTTAGCCTCTCATTCAACTGGCCGTAACTCCAGCAAACGTAGCCCGAGGGCTCTGAAACTTCTAGGGTGCGTCCGTCAGGTCCCTAGGAGCGTCCCCAGTGGGTTTTCTCAGAACCGGGTTCTGGGTCCGATTTTCGGAAAATCAGCGTTTCGTGCGGGCTGTTTCTCTCAGGAAATGGGGCCTGTATTTAGCCTCTCATTCAACTGGCCGTAACTCCAGCAAACGTAGCCCGAGGGCTCTGAAACTTCTAGGGTGCGTCCGTCAGGTCCCTAGGAGCGTCCCCAGTGGGTTTTCTCAGAACCGGGTTCGGGGTCCCATTTTCGGAAAATCAGCGTTTCGTGCGGGCTGTTTCTCTCAGGAAATGGGGCCTGTATTTAGCCTCTCATTCAACTGCCGTAACTCCAGCAAACGTAGCCCGAGGGCTCTGAAACTTCTAGGGTGCGTCCGTCAGGTCCCTAGGAGCGTCCCCAGTGGGTTTTCTCAGAACCGGGTTCGGGGTCCCATTTTCGGAAAATCAGCGTTTCGTGCGGGCTGTTTCTCTCAGGAAATGGGGCCTGTATTTAGCCTCTCATTCAACTGGCCGTAACTCCAGCAAACGTAGCCCGAGGGCTCTGAAACTTCTAGGGTGCGTCCGTCAGGTCCCTAGGAGCGTCCCAGTGGTTTTCTCAGAACCGGGTTCGGGGTCCCATTTTCGGAAAATCAGCGTTTCGTGCGGGCTGTTTCTCTCAGGAAATGGGGCCTGTATTTAGCCTCTCATTCAACTGGCCGTAACTCCAGCAAACGTAGCCCGAGGGCTCTGAAACTTCTAGGGTGCGTCCGTCAGGTCCCTAGGAGCGTCCCCAGTGGGTTTTCTCAGAACCGGGTTCGGGGTCCCATTTTCGGAAAATCAGCGTTTCGTGCGGGCTGTTTCTCTCAGGAAATGGGGCCTGTATTTAGCCTCTCATTCAACTGGCCGTAACTCCAGCAAACGTAGCCCGAGGGCTCTGAAACTTCTAGGGTGCGTCCGTCAGGTCCCTAGGAGCGTCCCCAGTGGGTTTTCTCAGAACCGGGTTCGGGGTCCGATTTTCGGAAAATCAGCGTTTCGTGCGGGCTGTTTCTCTCAGGAAATGGGGCCTGTATTTAGCCTCTCATTCAACTGGCCGTAACTCCAGCAAACGTAGCCCGAGGGCTCTGAAACTTCTAGGGTGCGTCCGTCAGGTCCCTAGGAGCGTCCCCAGTGGGTTTTCTCAGAACCGGGTTCGGGGTCCCATTTTCGGAAAATCAGCGTTTCGTGCGGGCTGTTTCTCTCAGGAAATGGGGCCTGTATTTAGCCTCTCATTCAACTGGCCGTAACTCCAGCAAACGTAGCCCGAGGGCTCTGAAACTTCTAGGGTGCGTCCGTCAGGTCCCTAGGAGCGTCCCCAGTGGGTTTTCTCAGAACCGGGTTCGGGGTCCCATTTTCGGAAAATCAGCGTTTCGTGCGGGCTGTTTCTCTCAGGAAATGGGGCCTGTATTTAGCCTCTCATTCAACTGGCCGTAACTCCAGCAAACGTAGCCCGAGGGCTCTGAAACTTCTAGGGTGCGTCCGTCAGGTCCCTAGGAGCGTCCCCAGTGGGTTTTCTCAGAACCGGGTTCGGGGTCCCATTTTCGGAAAATCAGCGTTTCGTGCGGGCTGTTTCTCTCAGGAAATGGGGCCTGTATTTAGCCTCTCATTCAACTGGCCGTAACTCCAGCAAACGTAGCCCGAGGGCTCTGAAACTTCTAGGGTGCGTCCGTCAGGTCCCTAGGAGCGTCCCCAGTGGGTTTTCTCAGAACCGGGTTCGGGTCCCATTTTCGGAAAATCAGCGTTTCGTGCGGGCTGTTTCTCTCAGGAAATGGGGCCTGTATTTAGCCTCTCATTCAACTGGCCGTAACTCCAGCAAACGTAGCCCGAGGGCTCTGAAACTTCTAGGGTGCGTCCGTCAGGTCCCTAGGAGCGTCCCCAGTGGGTTTTCTCAGAACCGGGTTCGGGGTCCCGATTTTCGGAAAATCAGCGTTTCGTGCGGGCTGTTTCTCTCAGGAAATGGGGCCTGTATTTAGCCTCTCATTCAACTGGCCGTAACTCCAGCAAACGTAGCCCGAGGGCTCTGAAACTTCTAGGGTGCGTCCGTCAGGTCCCTAGGAGCGTCCCAGTGGGTTTTCTCAGAACCGGGTTCGGGGTCCCGATTTTCGGAAAATCAGCGTTTCGTGCGGGCTGTTTCTCTCAGGAAATGGGGCCTGTATTTAGCCTCTCATTCAACTGGCCGTAACTCCCAGCAAACGTAGCCCGAGGGCTCTGAAACTTCTAGGGTGCGTCCGTCAGGTCCCTAGGAGCGTCCCCAGTGGTTTTCTCAGAACCGGGTTCGGGGTCCCATTTTCGGAAAATCAGCGTTTCGTGCGGGCTGTTTCTCTCAGGAAATGGGGCCTGTATTTAGCCTCTCATTCAACTGGCCGTAACTCCAGCAAACGTAGCCCGAGGGCTCTGAAACTTCTAGGGTGCGTCCGTCAGGTCCCTAGGAGCGTCCCCAGTGGTTTTCTCAGAACCGGGTTCGGGGTCCGATTTCGGAAAATCAGCGTCTCGTGCGGGCTGTTTCTCTCAGGAAATGGGGCCTGTATTTAGCCTCTCATTCAACTGGCCGTAACTCCAGCAAACGTAGCCCGAGGGCTCTGAAACTTCTAGGGTGCGTCCGTCAGGTCCCTAGGAGCGTCCCCAGTGGGTTTTCTCAGAACCGGTTCTGGGTCCGATTTTCGGAAAATCAGCGTTTCGTGCGGGCTGTTTCTCTCAGGAAATGGGGCCTGTATTTAGCCTCTCATTCAACTGGCCGTAACTCCAGCAAACGTAGCCCGAGGGCTCTGAAACTTCTAGGGTGCGTCCGTCAGGTCCCTAGGAGCGTCCCCAGTGGGTTTTCTCAGAACCGGGTTCTGGGTCCGATTTTCGGAAAATCAGCGTTTCGTGCGGGCTGTTTCTCTCAGGAAATGGGGCCTGTATTTAGCCTCTCATTCAACTGGCCGTAACTCCAGCAAACGTAGCCCGAGGGCTCTGAAACTTCTAGGGTGCGTCCGTCAGGTCCTAGGAGCGTCCCCAGTGGGTTTTCTCAGACCGGGTTCTGGGTCCGATTTTCGGAAAATCAGCGTTTCGTGCGGGCTGTTTCTCTCAGGAAATGGGGCCTGTATTTAGCCTCTCATTCAACTGGCCGTAACTCCAGCAAACGTAGCCCGAGGGCTCTGAAACTTCTAGGGTGCGTCCGTCAGGTCCCTAGGAGCGTCCCCAGTGGGTTTTCTCAGAACCGGGTTCGGGGTCCGATTTTCGGAAAATCAGCGTTTCGTGCGGGCTGTTTCTCTCAGGAAATGGGGCCTGTATTTAGCCTCTCATTCAACTGGCCGTAACTCCAGCAAACGTAGCCGAGGGCTCTGAAACTTCTAGGGTGCGTCCGTCAGGTCCCTAGGAGCGTCCCCAGTGGGTTTTCTCAGAACCGGGTTCGGGGTCCCATTTTCGGAAAATCAGCGTTCGTGCGGGCTGTTTCTCTCAGGAAATGGGGCCTGTATTTAGCCTCTCATTCAACTGGCCGTAACTCCAGCAAACGTAGCCCGAGGGCTCTGAAACTTCTAGGGTGCGTCCGTCAGGTCCCTAGGAGCGTCCCCAGTGGGTTTTTCTCAGAACCGGGTTCTGGGTCCGATTTTCGGAAAATCAGCGTTTCGTGCGGGCTGTTTCTCTCAGGAAATGGGGCCTGTATTTAGCCTCTCATTCAACTGGCCGTAACTCCAGCAAACGTAGCCCGAGGGCTCTGAAACTTCTAGGGTGCGTCCGTCAGGTCCCTAGGAGCGTCCCCAGTGGGTTTTCTCAGAACCGGGTTCTGGGTCCCGATTTTCGGAAAATCAGCGTTTCGTGCGGGCTGTTTCTCTCAGGAAATGGGGCCTGTATTTAGCCTCTCATTCAACTGGCCGTTAACTCCAGCAAACGTAGCCCGAGGGCTCTGAAACTTCTAGGGTGCGTCCGTCAGGTCCCTAGGAGCGTCCCAGTGGGATTTCTCAGAACCGGGTTCGGGGTCCCGATTTTCGGAAAATCAGCGTTTCGTGCGGGCTGTTTCTCTCAGGAAATGGGGCCTGTATTTAGCCTCTCATTCAACTGGCCGTAACTCCAGCAAACGTAGCCCGAGGGCTCTGAAACTTCTAGGGTGCGTCCGTCAGGTCCCTAGGAGCGTCCCCAGTGGGGTTTTCTCAGAACCGGGTTCGGGGTCCCATTTTCGAAAATCAGCGTTTCGTGCGGGCTGTTTCTCTCAGGAAATGGGGCCCTGTATTTAGCCTCTCATTCAACTGGCCGTAACTCCAGCAAACGTAGCCCGAGGGCTCTGAAACTTCTAGGGTGCGTCCGTCAGGTCCCTAGGAGCGTC
>NW_027437304.1:23496-32000 GCF_033239565.1 Halichoeres trimaculatus
CTAACCCTAACCCTAACCCTAACCCTAACCCTAACCCTAACCCTAACCCTAACCCTAACCCTAACCCTAACCCTAACCCTAACCCTAACCCTAACCCTAACCCTAACCCTAACCCTAACCCTAACCCTAACCCTAACCCTAACCCTAACCCTAACCCTAACCCTAACCCTAACCCTAACCCTAACCCTAACCCTAACCCTAACCCTAACCCTAACCCTAACCCTAACCCTAACCCTAACCCTAACCCTAACCCTAACCCTAACCCTAACCCTAACCCTAACCCTAACCCTAACCCTAACCCTAACCCTAACCCTAACCCTAACCCTAACCCTAACCCTAACCCTAACCCTAACCCTAACCCTAACCCTAACCCTAACCCTAACCCTAACCCTAACCCTAACCCTAACCCTAACCCTAACCCTAACCCTAACCCTAACCCTAACCCTAACCCTAACCCTAACCCTAACCCTAACCCTAACCCTAACCCTAACCCTAACCCTAACCCTAACCCTAACCCTAACCCTAACCCTAACCCTAACCCTAACCCTAACCCTAACCCTAACCCTAACCCTAACCCTAACCCTAACCCTAACCCTAACCCTAACCCTAACCCTAACCCTAACCCTAACCCTAACCCTAACCCTAACCCTAACCCTAACCCTAACCCTAACCCTAACCCTAACCCTAACCCTAACCCTAACCCTAACCCTAACCCTAACCCTAACCCTAACCCTAACCCTAACCCTAACCCTAACCCTAACCCTAACCCTAACCCTAACCCTAACCCTAACCCTAACCCTAACCCTAACCCTAACCCTAACCCTAACCCTAACCCTAACCCTAACCCTAACCCTAACCCTAACCCTAACCCTAACCCTAACCCTAACCCTAACCCTAACCCTAACCCTAACCCTAACCCTAACCCTAACCCTAACCCTAACCCTAACCCTAACCCTAACCCTAACCCTAACCCTAACCCTAACCCTAACCCTAACCCTAACCCTAACCCTAACCCTAACCCTAACCCTAACCCTAACCCTAACCCTAACCCTAACCCTAACCCTAACCCTAACCCTAACCCTAACCCTAACCCTAACCCTAACCCTAACCCTAACCCTAACCCTAACCCTAACCCTAACCCTAACCCTAACCCTAACCCTAACCCTAACCCTAACCCTAACCCTAACCCTAACCCTAACCCTAACCCTAACCCTAACCCTAACCCTAACCCTAACCCTAACCCTAACCCTAACCCTAACCCTAACCCTAACCCTAACCCTAACCCTAACCCTAACCCTAACCCTAACCCTAACCCTAACCCTAACCCTAACCCTAACCCTAACCCTAACCCTAACCCTAACCCTAACCCTAACCCTAACCCTAACCCTAACCCTAACCCTAACCCTAACCCTAACCCTAACCCTAACCCTAACCCTAACCCTAACCCTAACCCTAACCCTAACCCTAACCCTAACCCTAACCCTAACCCTAACCCTAACCCTAACCCTAACCCTAACCCTAACCCTAACCCTAACCCTAACCCTAACCCTAACCCTAACCCTAACCCTAACCCTAACCCTAACCCTAACCCTAACCCTAACCCTAACCCTAACCCTAACCCTAACCCTAACCCTAACCCTAACCCTAACCCTAACCCTAACCCTAACCCTAACCCTAACCCTAACCCTAACCCTAACCCTAACCCTAACCCTAACCCTAACCCTAACCCTAACCCTAACCCTAACCCTAACCCTAACCCTAACCCTAACCCTAACCCTAACCCTAACCCTAACCCTAACCCTAACCCTAACCCTAACCCTAACCCTAACCCTAACCCTAACCCTAACCCTAACCCTAACCCTAACCCTAACCCTAACCCTAACCCTAACCCTAACCCTAACCCTAACCCTAACCCTAACCCTAACCCTAACCCTAACCCTAACCCTAACCCTAACCCTAACCCTAACCCTAACCCTAACCCTAACCCTAACCCTAACCCTAACCCTAACCCTAACCCTAACCCTAACCCTAACCCTAACCCTAACCCTAACCCTAACCCTAACCCTAACCCTAACCCTAACCCTAACCCTAACCCTAACCCTAACCCTAACCCTAACCCTAACCCTAACCCTAACCCTAACCCTAACCCTAACCCTAACCCTAACCCTAACCCTAACCCTAACCCTAACCCTAACCCTAACCCTAACCCTAACCCTAACCCTAACCCTAACCCTAACCCTAACCCTAACCCTAACCCTAACCCTAACCCTAACCCTAACCCTAACCCTAACCCTAACCCTAACCCTAACCCTAACCCTAACCCTAACCCTAACCCTAACCCTAACCCTAACCCTAACCCTAACCCTAACCCTAACCCTAACCCTAACCCTAACCCTAACCCTAACCCTAACCCTAACCCTAACCCTAACCCTAACCCTAACCCTAACCCTAACCCTAACCCTAACCCTAACCCTAACCCTAACCCTAACCCTAACCCTAACCCTAACCCTAACCCTAACCCTAACCCTAACCCTAACCCTAACCCTAACCCTAACCCTAACCCTAACCCTAACCCTAACCCTAACCCTAACCCTAACCCTAACCCTAACCCTAACCCTAACCCTAACCCTAACCCTAACCCTAACCCTAACCCTAACCCTAACCCTAACCCTAACCCTAACCCTAACCCTAACCCTAACCCTAACCCTAACCCTAACCCTAACCCTAACCCTAACCCTAACCCTAACCCTAACCCTAACCCTAACCCTAACCCTAACCCTAACCCTAACCCTAACCCTAACCCTAACCCTAACCCTAACCCTAACCCTAACCCTAACCCTAACCCTAACCCTAACCCTAACCCTAACCCTAACCCTAACCCTAACCCTAACCCTAACCCTAACCCTAACCCTAACCCTAACCCTAACCCTAACCCTAACCCTAACCCTAACCCTAACCCTAACCCTAACCCTAACCCTAACCCTAACCCTAACCCTAACCCTAACCCTAACCCTAACCCTAACCCTAACCCTAACCCTAACCCTAACCCTAACCCTAACCCTAACCCTAACCCTAACCCTAACCCTAACCCTAACCCTAACCCTAACCCTAACCCTAACCCTAACCCTAACCCTAACCCTAACCCTAACCCTAACCCTAACCCTAACCCTAACCCTAACCCTAACCCTAACCCTAACCCTAACCCTAACCCTAACCCTAACCCTAACCCTAACCCTAACCCTAACCCTAACCCTAACCCTAACCCTAACCCTAACCCTAACCCTAACCCTAACCCTAACCCTAACCCTAACCCTAACCCTAACCCTAACCCTAACCCTAACCCTAACCCTAACCCTAACCCTAACCCTAACCCTAACCCTAACCCTAACCCTAACCCTAACCCTAACCCTAACCCTAACCCTAACCCTAACCCTAACCCTAACCCTAACCCTAACCCTAACCCTAACCCTAACCCTAACCCTAACCCTAACCCTAACCCTAACCCTAACCCTAACCCTAACCCTAACCCTAACCCTAACCCTAACCCTAACCCTAACCCTAACCCTAACCCTAACCCTAACCCTAACCCTAACCCTAACCCTAACCCTAACCCTAACCCTAACCCTAACCCTAACCCTAACCCTAACCCTAACCCTAACCCTAACCCTAACCCTAACCTAACCCTAACCCTAACCCTAACCCTAACCCTAACCCTAACCCTAACCCTAACCCTAACCCTAACCCTAACCCTAACCCTAACCCTAACCCTAACCCTAACCCTAACCCTAACCCTAACCCTAACCCTAACCCTAACCCTAACCCTAACCCTAACCCTAACCCTAACCCTAACCCTAACCCTAACCCTAACCCTAACCCTAACCCTAACCCTAACCCTAACCCTAACCCTAACCCTAACCCTAACCCTAACCCTAACCCTAACCCTAACCCTAACCCTAACCCTAACCCTAACCCTAACCCTAACCCTAACCCTAACCCTAACCCTAACCCTAACCCTAACCCTAACCCTAACCCTAACCCTAACCCTAACCCTAACCCTAACCCTAACCCTAACCCTAACCCTAACCCTAACCCTAACCCTAACCCTAACCCTAACCCTAACCCTAACCCTAACCCTAACCCTAACCCTAACCCTAACCCTAACCCTAACCCTAACCCTAACCCTAACCCTAACCCTAACCCTAACCCTAACCCTAACCCTAACCCTAACCCTAACCCTAACCCTAACCCTAACCCTAACCCTAACCCTAACCCTAACCCTAACCCTAACCCTAACCCTAACCCTAACCCTAACCCTAACCCTAACCCTAACCCTAACCCTAACCCTAACCCTAACCCTAACCCTAACCCTAACCCTAACCCTAACCCTAACCCTAACCCTAACCCTAACCCTAACCCTAACCCTAACCCTAACCCTAACCCTAACCCTAACCCTAACCCTAACCCTAACCCTAACCCTAACCCTAACCCTAACCTAACCCTAACCCTAACCCTAACCTAACCCTAACCCTAACCCTAACCCTAACCCTAACCCTAACCCTAACCCTAACCCTAACCCTAACCCTAACCCTAACCCTAACCTAACCCTAACCCTAACCCTAACCCTAACCCTAACCCTAACCCTAACCCTAACCCTAACCCTAACCCTAACCCTAACCCTAACCCTAACCCTAACCCTAACCCTAACCCTAACCCTAACCCTAACCCTAACCCTAACCTAACCCTAACCCTAACCCTAACCCTAACCCTAACCCTAACTAACCCTAACCCTAACCCTAACCCTAACCCTAACCCTAACCCTAACCCTAACCCTAACTAACCCTAACCCTAACCCTAACCCTAACCCTAACCTAACCCTAACCCTAACCCTAACCCTAACCCTAACCCTAACCTAACCCTAACCCTAACCCTAACCCTAACCCTAACCCAACCCTAACCCTAACCCTAACCCTAACCCTAACCCTAACCTAACCCTAACCCTAACCCTAACCCTAACCCTAACCCTAACCCTAACCTAACCCTAACCCTAACCCTAACCCTAACCCTAACCCTAACCTAACCCTAACCTAACCTAACCCTAACCCTAACCCTAACCCTAACCTAACCCTAACCCTAACCCTAACCCTAACCCTAACCCTAACCTAACCCTAACCCTAACCCTAACCCTAACCCTAACTAACCCTAACCCTAACCCTAACCCTAACCCTAACCCTAACCTAACCTAACCCTAACCCTAACCCTAACCCTAACCTAACCCTAACCCTAACCCTAACCCTAACCCTAACCCTAACCTAACCCTAACCCTAACCCTAACCCTAACCCTAACCCTAACCCCTAACCCCTAACCCTAACCCTAACCCTAACCCTAACCCTAACCCTAACTAACCCTAACCCTAACCCTAACCCTAACCCTAACCCTAACCTAACCCTAACCCTAACCCTAACCCTAACCCTAACCTAACCCTAACCCTAACCCTAACCCTAACCCTAACCCTAACCTAACCCTAACCCTAACGCTAACCCTAACCCTAACCCTAACCCTAACCCTAACCCTAACCTAACCCTAACCCTAACCCTAACCCTAACCCTAACCCTAACACTAACCCTAACCCTAACCCTAACCCTAA
Organism: Halichoeres trimaculatus; assembly: GCF_033239565.1. NCBI lineage: Eukaryota > Metazoa > Chordata > Actinopteri > Labriformes > Labridae > Halichoeres > Halichoeres trimaculatus. Next base: position 29,142 of record NW_027437304.1, read on the forward strand.
CCCTAACACTAACCCTAACCCTAACCCTAACCCTAACCCTAACCCTAACCTAACCCTAACCCTAACCCTAACCCTAACCCTAACCCTAACCCTAACTAACCCTAACCCTAACCCTAACCCTAACCTAACCCTAACCCTAACCCTAACCCTAACCCTAATCCGGGACACTAACCCTAACCCTAACCCCTTATCCTAACCCTAACCCCAAGTCTTTGTTTATTAGTATTAATGCTAAACCCAGCCTAATTGAAAAACCCAAATTGAAATAAGTTTTGGCCCCGCCCACCCACTATATAAAGGTCAATGCCCCATGTTTAAGCCTCAGTCATCACCCGTATGGCAAACACGTAGCACAATCAGATGCAGATAGAAAAGCCAAAGAAAGAAGACAGCATGCAGGAAAAGAAAGAGGGAAAGCTAAAGAAAGCAAAGCAAACAGATAAGAAAAGTAAAGCAAAAGAAGTTGAGAGCAAAGATCAAAGGGGGTGCCAAAAACAAAGATATAAGAAACAAAGAATAATGAAAGAAGAGAAGCAGCCAAGAGGAGCTAGCACAAATAAAAATAGGCTCAAGAATCGCCTGAAGAAGACAAAAGAAAGTCGAAACGTTGCGCACAATTCTTGAAGCCACAGAAAGAGAAGCTGAGAAAAGCACAGGATGAAAACAAAAGGGAAAGTTGAAGAAAAGACAAAGACACGGAAGGGAACGTAAAAGGAAGAACAGAGAAAAGTTAAAGGGAAAGAACTCAAGAGGGAAAAGCCAATCTGTCTGCACCTGGGTGACAATTTTTAAGGCCCATCAATAGATGGACCACAAACAATAAAAACAAACATATAAAATAAATAAATTGTGGTTGGGGCTGTCGGACCCAGCCCGGGAGTATGTGCCCGTGCATGTCCGGGTCCTTACGCAGGACCCGGACCCACTCCTAACTCAACCTAACCAGCCAGTGCCTGCTCCTGGGCTCCGACAGCCCCCCCAGCCCCCCCAACCCCAGTATGGGAACCCTAAATATTTAAATCTAATTACTAATAATTTTTCTTCTAACCCTAACCCTAATCCGGGACACTAACCCTAACCCTAACCCCTTATCCTAACCCTAACCCCAAGTCTTTGTTTATTAGTATTAATGCTAAACCCAGCCTAATTGAAAAACCCAAATTGAAATAAGTTTTGGCCCCGCCCACCCACTATATAAAGGTCAATGCCCCATGTTTAAGCCTCAGTCATCACCCGTATGGCAAACACGTAGCACAATCAGATGCAGATAGAAAAGCCAAAGAAAGAAGACAGCATGCAGGAAAAGAAAGAGGGAAAGCTAAAGAAAGCAAAGCAAACAGATAAGAAAAGTAAAGCAAAAGAAGTTGAGAGCAAAGATCAAAGGGGGTGCCAAAAACAAAGATATAAGAAACAAAGAATAATGAAAGAAGAGAAGCAGCCAAGAGGAGCTAGCACAAATAAAAATAGGCTCAAGAATCGCCTGAAGAAGACAAAAGAAAGTCGAAACGTTGCGCACAATTCTTGAAGCCACAGAAAGAGAAGCTGAGAAAAGCACAGGATGAAAACAAAAGGGAAAGTTGAAGAAAAGACAAAGACACGGAAGGGAACGTAAAAGGAAGAACAGAGAAAAGTTAAAGGGAAAGAACTCAAGAGGGAAAAGCCAATCTGTCTGCACCTGGGTGACAATTTTTAAGGCCCATCAATAGATGGACCACAAACAATAAAAACAAACATATAAAATAAATAAATTGTGGTTGGGGCTGTCGGACCCAGCCCGGGAGTATGTGCCCGTGCATGTCCGGGTCCTTACGCAGGACCCGGACCCACTCCTAACTCAACCTAACCAGCCAGTGCCTGCTCCTGGGCTCCGACAGCCCCCCCAGCCCCCCCAACCCCAGTATGGGAACCCTAAATATTTAAATCTAATTACTAATAATTTTTCTTCTAACCCTAACCCTAATCCGGGACACTAACCCTAACCCTAACCCCTTATCCTAACCCTAACCCCAAGTCTTTGTTTATTAGTATTAATGCTAAACCCAGCCTAATTGAAAAACCCAAATTGAAATAAGTTTTGGCCCCGCCCACCCACTATATAAAGGTCAATGCCCCATGTTTAAGCCTCAGTCATCACCCGTATGGCAAACACGTAGCACAATCAGATGCAGATAGAAAAGCCAAAGAAAGAAGACAGCATGCAGGAAAAGAAAGAGGGAAAGCTAAAGAAAGCAAAGCAAACAGATAAGAAAAGTAAAGCAAAAGAAGTTGAGAGCAAAGATCAAAGGGGGTGCCAAAAACAAAGATATAAGAAACAAAGAATAATGAAAGAAGAGAAGCAGCCAAGAGGAGCTAGCACAAATAAAAATAGGCTCAAGAATCGCCTGAAGAAGACAAAAGAAAGTCGAAACGTTGCGCACAATTCTTGAAGCCACAGAAAGAGAAGCTGAGAAAAGCACAGGATGAAAACAAAAGGGAAAGTTGAAGAAAAGACAAAGACACGGAAGGGAACGTAAAAGGAAGAACAGAGAAAAGTTAAAGGGAAAGAACTCAAGAGGGAAAAGCCAATCTGTCTGCACCTGGGTGACAATTTTTAAGGCCCATCAATAGATGGACCACAAACAATAAAAACAAACATATAAAATAAATAAATTGTGGTTGGGGCTGTCGGACCCAGCCCGGGAGTATGTGCCCGTGCATGTCCGGGTCCTTACGCAGGACCCGGACCCACTCCTAACTCAACCTAACCCTAACCCTAACCCTAACCCTAACCCTCAAAAGCAAAGCAAAGGAAGAAAAAGGGACAGACTTCAGAAACAAAACACTTTGATCCACAGTTGCTGGACAATTTTTACGGCCCAT
>NW_027437305.1:0-30000 GCF_033239565.1 Halichoeres trimaculatus
ATGGGCTTTCACATTGGACACATATTTCATGTAATTTCAGCCAAACTGAAAATTTGATTTTTGGCTCCAAATTTCAGGTCCCGACCTTACGTTCTGAGCTCAATGTGGTAAAACCCGTTATAGAGGTTTTAGCCCTCAGACTTGATTCAGGATGCATTTTTCTCACCTGGGATGGCATGGGCTTCTTCAGGGGACACATATTTCATGTTATTTCAGCCAAACTGAAAATTTGATTTTTGGCTCCAAATTTCAGGTCCGGACCTTACGTTCTGAGCTCAATGTGGTAAAACCCGTTATAGAGGTTTTAGCCCTCAGACTTGATTCAGGATGCATTTTTCTCACCTGGGATGGCATGGGCTTCTTCAGGGGACACATATTTCATGTAATTTCAGCCAAACTGAAAATTTGATTTTTGGCTCCAAATTTCAGGTCCCGATCTTACGTTCTGAGCTCAATGTGGTAAAACCCGTTATAGAGGTTTTAGCCCTCAGACTTGATTCAGGATGCATTTTTCTCACCTGGGATGGCATGGGCTTCTTCGGGGGACACATATTTCATGTAATTTCAGCCAAACTGAAAATTTGATTTTTGGCTTCAAATTTCAGGTCCCGACCTTACGTTCTGAGCTTAATGTGAAAACACCCGAAAACAGAGGTTTTAGCCCTCAGACTTGATTCAGGATGCATTTTTCTCACCTGGGATGGCATGGGCTTCTTCAGGGGACACATATTTCATGTAATTTCAGCCAAACTGAAAATTTGATTTTTGGCTCCAAATTTCAGGTCCGGACCTTACGTTCTGAGCTCAATGTGGTAAAACCTGTTACAGAGGTTTTAGCCCTCAGACTTGATTCAGGATGCATTTTTCTCACCTGGGATGGCATGGGCTTCCACAGGGGACACATATTTCATGTAATTTCAGCCAAACTGAAAATTTGATTTTTGGCTCCAAATTTCAGGTCCCGACCTTACGTTCTGAGCTCAATGTGGTAAAACCTGTTATAGAGGTTTTAGCCCTCAGACTTGATTCAGGATGCATTTTTCTCACCTGGGATGGCATGGGCTTCTTCGGGGGACACATATTTCATGTAATTTCAGCCAATCTGAAAATTTGATTTTTGGCTCCAAATTTCAGGTCCCGACCTTACGTTCTGAGCTCAATGTGATAAAACCCGAAAACAGAGGTTTTAGCCCTCAGACTTGATTCAGGATGCATTTTTCTCACCTGGGATGGCATGGGCTTCTTCAGTGGACACATATTTCATGTAATTTCAGCCAAACTGAAAATTTGAATTTTGGCTCCAAATTTCAGGTCCTGACCTTACGATTGAGCTCAATGTGGTAAAACCCGTTACAGAGGTTTTAGCCCTCAGATGTGATTCAGGATGCACTTTTCTCACCTGGGATGGCATGGGCTTTCACATTGGACACATATTTCATGTAATTTCAGCCAAACTGAAAATTTGATTTTTGGCTCCAGATTTCAGGTCCCGACCTTACGTTCTGAGCTCAATGTGGTAAAACCTGTTATAGAGGTTTTAGCCCTCAGACTTGATTCAGGATGCATTTTTCTCACCTGGGATGGCATGGGCTTCTTCAGGGGACACATATTTCATGTTATTTCAGCCAAACTGAAAATTTGATTTTTGGCTCCAAATTTCAGGTCCCGACCTTACGTTCTGAGCTCAATGTGGTAAAACCTGTTACAGAGGTTTTAGCCCTCAGACTTGATTCAGGATGCATTTTTCTCACCTGGGATGGCATGGGCTTCCACAGGGGACACATATTTCATGTAATTTCAGCCAAACTGAAAATTTGATTTTTGGCTCCAAATTTCAGGTCCCGACCTTACGTTCTGAGCTCAATGTGGTAAAACCCGTTATAGAGGTTTTAGCCCTCAGACTTGATTCAGGATGCATTTTTCTCACCTGGGATGGCATGGGCTTCTTCAGGGGACACATATTTCATCTTATTTCAGCCAAACTGAAAATTTGATTTTTGGCTCCAAATTTCAGGTCCGGACCTTACGTTCTGAGCTCAATGTGGTAAAACCTGTTACAGAGGTTTTAGCCCTCAGACTTGATTCAGGATGCATTTTTCTCACCTGGGATGGCATGGGCTTCCACAGGGGACACATATTTCATGTAATTTCAGCCAAACTGAAAATTTGATTTTTGGCTCCAAATTTCAGGTCCCGACCTTACGTTCTGAGCTCAATGTGGTAAAACCCGTTATAGAGGTTTTAGCCCTCAGACTTGATTCAGGATGCATTTTTCTCACCTGGGATGGCATGGGCTTCTTCAGGGGACACATATTTCATGTAATTTCAGCCAAACTGAAAATTTGATTTTTGGCTCCAAATTTCAGGTCCGGACCTTACGTTCTGAGCTCAATGTGGTAAAACCTGTTACAGAGGTTTTAGCCCTCAGACTTGATTCAGGATGCATTTTTCTCACCTGGGATGGCATGGGCTTCCACAGGGGACACATATTCCTTGTAATTTCAGCCAAACTGAAAATTTGATTTTTGGCTCCAAATTTCAGGTCCCGACCTTACGTTCTGAGCTCAATGTGGTAAAACCCGTTATAGAGGTTTTAGCCCTCAGACTTGATTCAGGATGCATTTTTCTCACCTGGGATGGCATGGGCTTCTTCGGGGGACACATATTTCATGTAATTTCAGCCAAACTGAAAATTTGATTTTTGGCTCCAAATTTCAGGTCCGGACCTTACGTTCTGAGCTCAATGTGGTAAAACCCGAAAACAGAGGTTTTAGCCCTCAGACTTGATTCAGGATGCATTTTTCTCACCTGGGATGGCATGGGCTTCTTCAGGGGACACATATTTCATGTTATTTCAGCCAAACTGAAAATTTGATTTTTGGCTCCAAATTTCAGGTCCCGACCTTACGTTCTGAGCTCAATGTGGTAAAACCCTAAAACAGAGGTTTTAGCCCTCAGACTTGATTCAGGATGCATTTTTCTCACCTGGGATGGCATGGGCTTCCACAGGGGACACATATTTCATGTAATTTCAGCCAAACTGAAAATTTGATTTTTGGCTCCAAATTTCAGGTCCCGACCTTACGTTCTGAGCTCAATGTGGTAAAACCCGTTATAGAGGTTTTAGCCCTCAGACTTGATTCAGGATGCATTTTTCTCACCTGGGATGGCATGGGCTTCTTCAGGGGACACATATTTCATGTAATTTCAGCCAAACTGAAAATTTGATTTTTGGCTCCAAATTTCAGGTCCCGACCTTACGTTCTGAGCTCAATGTGGTAAAACCCGTTACTGAGGTTTTAGCCCTCAGACTTGATTCAGGATGCATTTTTCTCACCTGGGATGGCATGGGCTTCTTCAGGGGACACATATTTCATGTAATTTCAGCCAAACTGAAAATTTGATTTTTGGCTCCAAATTTCAGGTCCCGACCTTAGGTTCTGAGCTCAATGTGGTAAAACCCGTTATAGAGGTTTTAGCCCTCAGACTTGATTCAGGATGCATTTTTCTCACCTGGGATGGCATGGGCTTCTTCGGGGGACACATATTTCATGTAATTTCAGCCAAACTGAAAATTTGATTTTTGGCTCCAAATTTCAGGTCCGGACCTTACGTTCTGAGCTCAATGTGGTAAAACCCGTTACTGAGGTTTTAGCCCTCAGACTTGATTCAGGATGCATTTTTCTCACCTGGGATGGCATGGGCTTCTTCGGGGGACACATATTTCATGTAATTTCAGCCAAACTGAAAATTTTGATTTTTGACTCCAAATTTCAGGTCCGGACCTTACGTTCTGAGCTCAATGTGGTAAAACCTGTTACAGAGGTTTTAGCCCTAAGACTTGATTCAGGATGCATTTTTCTCACCTGGGATGGCATGGGCTTCTTCAGGGGACACATATTTCATGTTATTTCAGCCAAACTGAAAATTTGATTTTTGGCTCCAAATTTCAGGTCCCGACCTTACGTTCTGAGCTCAATGTGGTAAAACCTGTTATAGAGGTTTTAGCCCTCAGACTTGATTCAGGATGCACTTTTCTCACCTGGGATGGCATGGGCTTCTTCAGGGGACACATATTTCATGTAATTTCAGCCAAACTGAAAATTTGATTTTTGGCTCCAAATTTCAGGTCCGGACCTTACGTTCTGAGCTCAATGTGGTAAAACCTGTTACAGAGGTTTTAGCCCTCAGACTTGATACAGGATGCATTTTTCTCACCTGGGATGGCATGGGCTTCTTCGGGGGACACATATTTCATGTAATTTCAGCCAAACTGAAAATTTGATTTTTGGCTCCAAATTTCAGGTCCCGACCTTAGGTTCTGAGCTCAATGTGGTAAAACCCGTTATAGAGGTTTTAGCCCTCAGACTTGATTCAGGATGCATTTTTCTCACCTGGGATGGCATGGGCTTCTTCAGGGGACACATATTTCATGTTATTTCAGCCAAACTGAAAATTTGATTTTTGGCTCCAAATTTCAGGTCCCGACCTTACGTTCTGAGCTGAATGTGGTAAAACTTGTTATAGAGGTTTTAGCCCTCAGACTTGATTCAGGATGCATTTTTCTCACCTGGGATGGCATGGGCTTCTTCGGGGGACACATATTTCATGTAATTTCAGCCAAACTGAAAATTTGATTTTTGGCTCCAAATTTCAGGTCCCGACCTTACGTTCTGAGCTCAATGTGGTAAAACCCGAAAACAGAGGTTTTAGCCCTCAGACTTGATTCAGGATGCATTTTTCTCACCTGGGATGGCATGGGCTTCTTCAGGGGACACATATTTCATGTAATTTCAGCCAAACTGAAAATTTGATTTTTGGCTCCAAATTTCAGGTCCCGACCTTACGTTCTGAGCTCAATGTGGTAAAACCCGTTATAGAGGTTTTAGCCCTCAGACTTGATTCAGGATGCATTTTTCTCACCTGGGATGGCATGGGCTTCTTCGGGGGACACATATTTCATGTAATTTCAGCCAAACTGAAAATTTGATTTTTGGCTCCAAATTTCAGGTCCCGACCTTACGTTCTGAGCTCAATGTGGTAAAACCCGAAAACAGAGGTTTTAGCCCTCAGACTTGATTCAGGATGCATTTTTCTCACCTGGGATGGCATGGGCTTCTTCAGGGGACACATATTTCATGTTATTTCAGCCAAACTGAAAATTTGATTTTTGGCTCCAAATTTCAGGTCCCGACCTTACGTTCTGAGCTCAATGTGGTAAAACCCGAAAACAGAGGTTTTAGCCCTCAGACTTGATTCAGGATGCATTTTTCTCACCTGGGATGGCATGGGCTTCCACAGGGGACACATATTTCATGTAATTTCAGCCAAACTGAAAATTTGATTTTTGGCTCCAAATTTCAGGTCCCGACCTTACGTTCTGAGCTCAATGTGGTAAAACCCGAAAACAGAGGTTTTAGCCCTCAGACTTGATTCAGGATGCATTTTTCTCACCTGGGATGGCATGGGCTTCCACAGGGGACACAAATTTCATGTAATTTCAGCCAAACTGAAAATTTGATTTTTGGCTCCAAATTTCAGGTCCTGACCTTACGTTCTGAGCTCAATGTGGTAAAACCCGTTATAGAGGTTTTAGCCCTTAGACTTGAATCAGGATGCATTTTTCTCACCTGGGATGGCATGGGCTTCTTCGGGGGACACATATTTCATGTAATTTCAGCCAAACTGAAAATTTGATTTTTGGCTCCAAATTTCAGGTCCGGACCTTACGTTCTGAGCTCAATGTGGTAAAACCTGTTACAGAGGTTTTAGCCCTCAGACTTGATTCAGGATGCATTTTTCTCACCTGGGATGGCATGGGCTTCCACAGGGGACACATATTTCATGTAATTTCAGCCAAACTGAAAATTTGATTTTTGGCTCCAAATTTCAGGTCCCGACCTTACGTTCTGAGCTCAATGTGGTAAAACCTGTTATAGAGGTTTTAGCCCTCAGACTTGATTCAGGATGCATTTTTCTCACCTGGGATGGCATGGGCTTCTTCGGGGGACACATATTTCATGTAATTTCAGCCAATCTGAAAATTTGATTTTTGGCTCCAAATTTCAGGTCCCGACCTTACGTTCTGAGCTCAATGTGATAAAACCCGAAAACAGAGGTTTTAGCCCTCAGACTTGATTCAGGATGCATTTTTCTCACCTGGGATGGCATGGGCTTCTTCAGTGGACACATATTTCATGTAATTTCAGCCAAACTGAAAATTTGAATTTTGGCTCCAAATTTCAGGTCCTGACCTTACGATTGAGCTCAATGTGGTAAAACCCGTTACAGAGGTTTTAGCCCTCAGATGTGATTCAGGATGCACTTTTCTCACCTGGGATGGCATGGGCTTTCACATTGGACACATATTTCATGTAATTTCAGCCAAACTGAAAATTTGATTTTTGGCTCCAGATTTCAGGTCCCGACCTTACGTTCTGAGCTCAATGTGGTAAAACCCGAAAACAGAGGTTTTAGCCCTCAGACTTGATTCAGGATGCATTTTTCTCACCTGGGATGGCATGGGCTTCTTCAGGGGACACATATTTCATGTTATTTCAGCCAAACTGAAAATTTGATTTTTGGCTCCAAATTTCAGGTCCCGACCTTACGTTCTGAGCTCAATGTGGTAAAACCTGTTACAGAGGTTTTAGCCCTCAGACTTGATTCAGGATGCATTTTTCTCACCTGGGATGGCATGGGCTTCCACAGGGGACACATATTTCATGTAATTTCAGCCAAACTGAAAATTTGATTTTTGGCTCCAAATTTCAGGTCCCGACCTTACGTTCTGAGCTCAATGTGGTAAAACCCGTTATAGAGGTTTTAGCCCTCAGACTTGATTCAGGATGCATTTTTCTCACCTGGGATGGCATGGGCTTCTTCAGGGGACACATATTTCATCTTATTTCAGCCAAACTGAAAATTTGATTTTTGGCTCCAAATTTCAGGTCCGGACCTTACGTTCTGAGCTCAATGTGGTAAAACCTGTTACAGAGGTTTTAGCCCTCAGACTTGATTCAGGATGCATTTTTCTCACCTGGGATGGCATGGGCTTCCACAGGGGACACATATTTCATGTAATTTCAGCCAAACTGAAAATTTGATTTTTGGCTCCAAATTTCAGGTCCCGACCTTACGTTCTGAGCTCAATGTGGTAAAACCCGTTATAGAGGTTTTAGCCCTCAGACTTGATTCAGGATGCATTTTTCTCACCTGGGATGGCATGGGCTTCTTCAGGGGACACATATTTCATGTAATTTCAGCCAAACTGAAAATTTGATTTTTGGCTCCAAATTTCAGGTCCGGACCTTACGTTCTGAGCTCAATGTGGTAAAACCTGTTACAGAGGTTTTAGCCCTCAGACTTGATTCAGGATGCATTTTTCTCACCTGGGATGGCATGGGCTTCCACAGGGGACACATATTCCTTGTAATTTCAGCCAAACTGAAAATTTGATTTTTGGCTCCAAATTTCAGGTCCCGACCTTACGTTCTGAGCTCAATGTGGTAAAACCCGTTATAGAGGTTTTAGCCCTCAGACTTGATTCAGGATGCATTTTTCTCACCTGGGATGGCATGGGCTTCTTCGGGGGACACATATTTCATGTAATTTCAGCCAAACTGAAAATTTGATTTTTGGCTCCAAATTTCAGGTCCGGACCTTACGTTCTGAGCTCAATGTGGTAAAACCCGAAAACAGAGGTTTTAGCCCTCAGACTTGATTCAGGATGCATTTTTCTCACCTGGGATGGCATGGGCTTCTTCAGGGGACACATATTTCATGTTATTTCAGCCAAACTGAAAATTTGATTTTTGGCTCCAAATTTCAGGTCCCGACCTTACGTTCTGAGCTCAATGTGGTAAAACCCTAAAACAGAGGTTTTAGCCCTCAGACTTGATTCAGGATGCATTTTTCTCACCTGGGATGGCATGGGCTTCCACAGGGGACACATATTTCATGTAATTTCAGCCAAACTGAAAATTTGATTTTTGGCTCCAAATTTCAGGTCCCGACCTTACGTTCTGAGCTCAATGTGGTAAAACCCGTTATAGAGGTTTTAGCCCTCAGACTTGATTCAGGATGCATTTTTCTCACCTGGGATGGCATGGGCTTCTTCAGGGGACACATATTTCATGTAATTTCAGCCAAACTGAAAATTTGATTTTTGGCTCCAAATTTCAGGTCCCGACCTTACGTTCTGAGCTCAATGTGGTAAAACCCGTTACTGAGGTTTTAGCCCTCAGACTTGATTCAGGATGCATTTTTCTCACCTGGGATGGCATGGGCTTCTTCAGGGGACACATATTTCATGTAATTTCAGCCAAACTGAAAATTTGATTTTTGGCTCCAAATTTCAGGTCCCGACCTTACGTTCTGAGCTCAATGTGGTAAAACCCGAAAACAGAGGTTTTAGCCCTCAGACTTGATTCAGGATGCATTTTTCTCACCTGGGATGGCATGGGCTTCTTCGGGGGACACATATTTCATGTAATTTCAGCCAAACTGAAAATTTGATTTTTGGCTCCAAATTTCAGGTCCGGACCTTACGTTCTGAGCTCAATGTGGTAAAACCCGTTACTGAGGTTTTAGCCCTCAGACTTGATTCAGGATGCATTTTTCTCACCTGGGATGGCATGGGCTTCTTCGGGGGACACATATTTCATGTAATTTCAGCCAAACTGAAAATTTTGATTTTTGACTCCAAATTTCAGGTCCGGACCTTACGTTCTGAGCTCAATGTGGTAAAACCTGTTACAGAGGTTTTAGCCCTCAGACTTGATTCAGGATGCATTTTTCTCACCTGGGATGGCATGGGCTTCTTCAGGGGACACATATTTCATGTTATTTCAGCCAAACTGAAAATTTGATTTTTGGCTCCAAATTTCAGGTCCCGACCTTACGTTCTGAGCTCAATGTGGTAAAACCTGTTATAGAGGTTTTAGCCCTCAGACTTGATTCAGGATGCACTTTTCTCACCTGGGATGGCATGGGCTTCTTCAGGGGACACATATTTCATGTAATTTCAGCCAAACTGAAAATTTGATTTTTGGCTCCAAATTTCAGGTCCGGACCTTACGTTCTGAGCTCAATGTGGTAAAACCTGTTACAGAGGTTTTAGCCCTCAGACTTGATACAGGATGCATTTTTCTCACCTGGGATGGCATGGGCTTCTTCGGGGGACACATATTTCATGTAATTTCAGCCAAACTGAAAATTTGATTTTTGGCTCCAAATTTCAGGTCCCGACCTTACGTTCTGAGCTCAATGTGGTAAAACCCGTTATAGAGGTTTTAGCCCTCAGACTTGATTCAGGATGCATTTTTCTCACCTGGGATGGCATGGGCTTCTTCAGGGGACACATATTTCATGTTATTTCAGCCAAACTGAAAATTTGATTTTTGGCTCCAAATTTCAGGTCCCGACCTTACGTTCTGAGCTGAATGTGGTAAAACTTGTTATAGAGGTTTTAGCCCTCAGACTTGATTCAGGATGCATTTTTCTCACCTGGGATGGCATGGGCTTCTTCGGGGGACACATATTTCATGTAATTTCAGCCAAACTGAAAATTTGATTTTTGGCTCCAAATTTCAGGTCCTGACCTTACGTTCTGAGCTCAATGTGGTAAAACCCGAAAACAGAGGTTTTAGCCCTCAGACTTGATTCAGGATGCATTTTTCTCACCTGGGATGGCATGGGCTTCTTCAGGGGACACATATTTCATGTTATTTCAGCCAAACTGAAAATTTGATTTTTGGCTCCAAATTTCAGGTCCCGACCTTACGTTCTGAGCTCAATGTGGTAAAACCCGTTATAGAGGTTTTAGCCCTCAGACTTGATTCAGGATGCATTTTTCTCACCTGGGATGGCATGGGCTTCTTCGGGGGACACATATTTCATGTAATTTCAGCCAAACTGAAAATTTGATTTTTGGCTCCAAATTTCAGGTCCCGACCTTACGTTCTGAGCTCAATGTGGTAAAACCCGAAAACAGAGGTTTTAGCCCTCAGACTTGATTCAGGATGCATTTTTCTCACCTGGGATGGCATGGGCTTCTTCAGGGGACACATATTTCATGTTATTTCAGCCAAACTGAAAATTTGATTTTTGGCTCCAAATTTCAGGTCCCGACCTTACGTTCTGAGCTCAATGTGGTAAAACCCGAAAACAGAGGTTTTAGCCCTCAGACTTGATTCAGGATGCATTTTTCTCACCTGGGATGGCATGGGCTTCCACAGGGGACACATATTTCATGTAATTTCAGCCAAACTGAAAATTTGATTTTTGGCTCCAAATTTCAGGTCCCGACCTTACGTTCTGAGCTCAATGTGGTAAAACCCGAAAACAGAGGTTTTAGCCCTCAGACTTGATTCAGGATGCATTTTTCTCACCTGGGATGGCATGGGCTTCCACAGGGGACACAAATTTCATGTAATTTCAGCCAAACTGAAAATTTGATTTTTGGCTCCAAATTTCAGGTCCTGACCTTACGTTCTGAGCTCAATGTGGTAAAACCCGTTATAGAGGTTTTAGCCCTTAGACTTGAATCAGGATGCATTTTTCTCACCTGGGATGGCATGGGCTTCTTCGGGGGACACATATTTCATGTAATTTCAGCCAAACTGAAAATTTGATTTTTGGCTCCAAATTTCAGGTCCGGACCTTACGTTCTGAGCTCAATGTGGTAAAACCCGAAAACAGAGGTTTTAGCCCTCAGACTTGATTCAGGATGCATTTTTCTCACCTGGGATGGCATGGGCTTCTTCAGGGGACACATATTTCATGTTATATCAGCCAAACTGAAAATTTGATTTTTGGCTCCAAATTTCAGGTCCCGACCTTACGTTCTGAGCTCAATGTGGTAAAACCTGTTACAGAGGTTTTAGCCCTCAGACTTGATTCAGGATGCATTTTTCTCACCTGGGATGGCATGGGCTTCCACAGGGGACACATATTTCATGTAATTTCAGCCAAACTGAAAATTTGATTTTTGGCTCCAAATTTCAGGTCCGGACCTTACGTTCTGAGCTCAATGTGGTAAAACCTGTTACAGAGGTTTTAGCCCTCAGACTTGATTCAGGATGCATTTTTCTCACCTGGGATGGCATGGGCTTCCACAGGGGACACATATTTCTTGTTATTTCAGCCAAACTGAAAATTTGATTTTTGGCTCCAAATTTCGGGTCCCGACCTTACGTTCTGAGCTCAATGTGGTAAAACCCGTTATAGAGGTTTTAGCCCTCAGACTTGATTCAGGATGCATTTTTCTCACCTGGGATGGCATGGGCTTCTTCGGGGGACACATATTTCATGTAATTTCAGCCAAACTGAAAATTTGACTTTTGGCTCCAAATTTCAGGTCCCACCCTTACGTTCTGAGCTCAATGTGGTAAAACCCGAAAACAGAGGTTTTAGCCCTTAGACTTGATTCAGGATGCATTTTTCTCACCTGGGATGGCATGGGCTTCTTCAGGGGACACATATTTCATGTAATTTCAGCCAAACTGAAAATTTGATTTTTGGCTCCAAATTTCAGGTCCTGACCTTACGTTCTGAGCTCAATGTGGTAAAATCCGAAAACAGAGGTTTTAGCCCTCAGACTTGATTCAGGATGCATTTTTCTCACCTGGGATGGCATGGGCTTCTTCAGGGGACACATATTTCATGTTATTTCAGCCAAACTGAAAATTTGATTTTTGGCTCCAAATTTCAGGTCCCGACCTTACGTTCTGAGCTCAATGTGGTAAAACCTGTTACAGAGGTTTTAGCCCTCAGACTTGATTCAGGATGCATTTTTCTCACCTGGGATGGCATGGGCTTCCACAGGGGACACATATTTCATGTAATTTCAGCCAAACTGAAAATTTGATTTTTGGCTCCAAATTTCAGGTCCCGACCTTACGTTCTGAGCTCAATGTGGTAAAACCCGTTATAGAGGTTTTAGCCCTCAGACTTGATTCAGGATGCATTTTTCTCACCTGGGATGGCATGGGCTTCTTCGGGGGACACATATTTCATGTAATTTCAGCCAAACTGAAAATTTGATTTTTGGCTCCAAATTTCAGGTCCCGACCTTACGTTCTGAGCTCAATGTGGTAAAACCTGTTACAGAGGTTTTAGCCCTCAGACTTGATTCAGGATGCATTTTTCTCACCTGGGATGGCATGGGCTTCCACAGGGGACACATATTTCATGTAATTTCAGCCAAACTGAAAATTTGATTTTTGGCTCCAAATTTCAGGTCCCGACCTTACGTTCTGAGCTCAATGTGGTAAAACCCGTTATAGAGGTTTTAGCCCTCAGACTTGATTCAGAATGCATTTTTCTCACCTGGGATGGCATGGGCTTCTTCAGGGGACACATATTTCATGTTATTTCAGCCAAACTGAAAATTTTTTTTTTGGCTCTAAATTTCAGGTCCCGACCTTACGTTCTGAGCTCAATGTGGTAAAACCCGTTATAGAGGTTTTAGCCCTCAGACTTGATTCAGGATGCATTTTTCTCACCTGGGATGGCATGGGCTTCTTCAGGGGACACATATTTCATGTAATTTCAGCCAAACTGAAAATTTGATTTTTGGCTCCAAATTTCAGGTCCCGACCTTACGTTCTGAGCTCAATGTGGTAAAACCTGTTACAGAGGTTTTAGCCCTCAGACTTGATTCAGGATGCATTTTTCTCACCTGGGATGGCATGGGCTTCTTCAGGGGACACATATTTCATGTTATTTCAGCCAAACTGAAAATTTGACTTTTGGCTCCAAATTTCAGGTCCCACCCTTACGTTCTGAGCTCAATGTGGTAAAACCCGAAAACAGAGGTTTTAGCCCTTAGACTTGATTCAGGATGCATTTTTCTCACCTGGGATGGCATGGGCTTCTTCAGGGGACACATATTTCATGTAATTTCAGCCAAACTGAAAATTTGATTTTTGGCTCCAAATTTCAGGTCCTGACCTGACGTTCTGAGCTCAATGTGGTAAAATCCGAAAACAGAGGTTTTAGCCCTCAGACTTGATTCAGGATGCATTTTTCTCACCTGGGATGGCATGGGCTTCTTCAGGGGACACATATTTCATGTTATTTCAGCCAAACTGAAAATTTGATTTTTGGCTCCAAATTTCAGGTCCCGACCTTACGTTCTGAGCTCAATGTGGTAAAACCTGTTACAGAGGTTTTAGCCCTCAGACTTGATTCAGGATGCATTTTTCTCACCTGGGATGGCATGGGCTTCCACAGGGGACACATATTTCATGTAATTTCAGCCAAACTGAAAATTTGATTTTTGGCTCCAAATTTCAGGTCCCGACCTTACGTTCTGAGCTCAATGTGGTAAAACCCGTTATAGAGGTTTTAGCCCTCAGACTTGATTCAGGATGCATTTTTCTCACCTGGGATGGCATGGGCTTCTTCAGGGGACACATATTTCATGTAATTTCCGCCAAACTGAAAATTTGATTTTTGGCTCCAAATTTCAGGTCCCGACCTTACGTTCTGAGCTGAATGTTTTAAAACCTGTTATAGAGGTTTTAGCCCTCAGACTTGATTCAGGATGCATTTTTCTCACCTGGGATGGCATGGGCTTCCACAGGGGACACATATTTCATGTAATTTCAGCCAAACTGAAAATTTGATTTTAGGCTCCAAATTTCAGGTCCCGACCTTACGTTCTGAGCTCAATGTGGTAAAACCCGTTATAGAGGTTTTAGCCCTCAGACTTGATTCAGAATGCATTTTTCTCACCTGGGATGGCATGGGCTTCTTCAGGGGACACATATTTCATGTTATTTCAGCCAAACTGAAAATTTTTTTTTTGGCTCTAAATTTCAGGTCCCGACCTTACGTTCTGAGCTCAATGTGGTAAAACCCGTTATAGAGGTTTTAGCCCTCAGACTTGATTCAGGATGCATTTTTCTCACCTGGGATGGCATGGGCTTCTTCAGGGGACACATATTTCATGTAATTTCAGCCAAACTGAAAATTTGATTTTTGGCTCCAAATTTCAGGTCCCGACCTTACGTTCTGAGCTCAATGTGGTAAAACCTGTTACAGAGGTTTTAGCCCTCAGACTTGATTCAGGATGCATTTTTCTCACCTGGGATGGCATGGGCTTCTTCAGGGGACACATATTTCATGTTATTTCAGCCAAACTGAAAATTTGATTTTTGGCTCCAAATTTCAGGTCCCGACCTTACGTTCTGAGCTGAATGTGGTAAAACTTGTTATAGAGGTTTTAGCCCTCAGACTTGATTCAGGATGCATTTTTCTCACCTGGGATGGCATGGGCTTCTTCGGGGGACACATATTTCATGTAATTTCAGCCAAACTGAAAATTTGATTTTTGGCTCCAAATTTCAGGTCCCGACCTTACGTTCTGAGCTCAATGTGGTAAAACCCGAAAACAGAGGTTTTAGCCCTCAGACTTGATTCAGGATGCATTTTTCTCACCTGGGATGGCATAGGCTTCTTCGGGGGACACATATTTCATGTAATTTAAGCCAAACTGAAAATTTGATTTTTGGCTCCAAATTTCAGGTCCCGACCTTACGTTCTGAGCTCAATGTGGTAAAACTCGAAAACAGAGGCTTTAGCCCTTAGACTTGATTCAGGATGCATTTTTCTCACCTGGGATGGCATGGGCTTCTTCAGGGGACACATATTTCATGTAATTTCCGCCAAACTGAAAATTTGATTTTTGGCTCCAAATTTCAGGTCCCGACCTTACGTTCTGAGCTGAATGTTTTAAAACCTGTTATAGAGGTTTTAGCCCTCAGACTTGATTCAGGATGCATTTTTCTCACCTGGGATGGCATGGGCTTCCACAGGGGACACATATTTCATGTAATTTCAGCCAAACTGAAAATTTGATTTTAGGCTCCAAATTTCAGGTCCCGACCTTACGTTCTGAGCTCAATGTGGTAAAACCCGTTATAGAGGTTTTAGCCCTCAGACTTGATTCAGGATGCATTTTTCTCACCTGGGATGGCATGGGCTTCTTCAGGGGACACATATTTCATGTTATTTCAGCCAAACTGAAAATTTGATTTTTGGCTCCAAATTTCAGGTCCCGACCTTACGTTCTGAGCTCAATGTGGTAAAACCTGTTACAGAGGTTTTAGCCCTCAGACTTGATTCAGGATGCATTTTTCTCACCTGGGATGGCATGGGCTTCCACAGGGGACACATATTTCATGTAATTTCAGCCAAACTGAAAATTTGATTTTAGGCTCCAAATTTCAGGTCCCGACCTTACGTTCTGAGCTCAATGTGGTAAAACCCGTTATAGAGGTTTTAGCCCTCAGACTTGATTCAGAATGCATTTTTCTCACCTGGGATGGCATGGGCTTCTTCAGGGGACACATATTTCATGTTATTTCAGCCAAACTGAAAATTTTTTTTTTGGCTCTAAATTTCAGGTCCCGACCTTACGTTCTGAGCTCAATGTGGTAAAACCCGTTATAGAGGTTTTAGCCCTCAGACTTGATTCAGGATGCATTTTTCTCACCTGGGATGGCATGGGCTTCTTCAGGGGACACATATTTCATG
Organism: Halichoeres trimaculatus; assembly: GCF_033239565.1. NCBI lineage: Eukaryota > Metazoa > Chordata > Actinopteri > Labriformes > Labridae > Halichoeres > Halichoeres trimaculatus. The sequence goes on from NW_027437305.1 coordinate 15,544, forward strand.
TTATTTCAGCCAAACTGAAAATTTGATTTTTGGCTCCAAATTTCAGGTCCCGACCTTACGTTCTGAGCTCAATGTGGTAAAACCTGTTACAGAGGTTTTAGCCCTCAGACTTGATTCAGGATGCATTTTTCTCACCTGGGATGGCATGGGCTTCTTCAGGGGACACATATTTCATGTTATTTCAGCCAAACTGAAAATTTGATTTTTGGCTCCAAATTTCAGGTCCCGACCTTACGTTCTGAGCTGAATGTGGTAAAACTTGTTATAGAGGTTTTAGCCCTCAGACTTGATTCAGGATGCATTTTTCTCACCTGGGATGGCATGGGCTTCTTCGGGGGACACATATTTCATGTAATTTCAGCCAAACTGAAAATTTGATTTTTGGCTCCAAATTTCAGGTCCCGACCTTACGTTCTGAGCTCAATGTGGTAAAACCCGAAAACAGAGGTTTTAGCCCTCAGACTTGATTCAGGATGCATTTTTCTCACCTGGGATGGCATAGGCTTCTTCGGGGGACACATATTTCATGTAATTTAAGCCAAACTGAAAATTTGATTTTTGGCTCCAAATTTCAGGTCCCGACCTTACGTTCTGAGCTCAATGTGGTAAAACTCGAAAACAGAGGCTTTAGCCCTTAGACTTGATTCAGGATGCATTTTTCTCACCTGGGATGGCATGGGCTTCTTCAGGGGACACATATTTCATGTAATTTCCGCCAAACTGAAAATTTGATTTTTGGCTCCAAATTTCAGGTCCCGACCTTACGTTCTGAGCTGAATGTTTTAAAACCTGTTATAGAGGTTTTAGCCCTCAGACTTGATTCAGGATGCATTTTTCTCACCTGGGATGGCATGGGCTTCTTCGGGGGACACATATTTCATGTAATTTCAGCCAAACTGAAAATTTGATTTTTGGCTCCAAATTTCAGGTCCCGACCTTACGTTCTGAGCTCAATGTGGTAAAACCTGTTACAGAGGTTTTAGCCCTCAGACTTGATTCAGGATGCATTTTTCTCACCTGGGATGGCATGGGCTTCCACAGGGGACACATATTTCTTGTAATTTCAGCCAAACTGAAAATTTGATTTTTGGCTCCAAATTTCAGGTCCCGACCTTACGTTCTGAGCTCAATGTGGTAAAACCCGAAAACAGAGGTTTTAGCCCTTAGACTTGAATCAGGATGCATTTTTCTCACCTGGGATGGCATGGGCTTCTTCGGGGGACACATATTTCATGTAATTTCAGCCAAACTGAAAATTTGATTTTTGGCTCCAAATTTCAGGTCCGGACCTTACGTTCTGAGCTCAATGTGGTAAAACCCGAAAACAGAGGTTTTAGCCCTCAGACTTGATTCAGGATGCATTTTTCTCACCTGGGATGGCATGGGCTTCTTCAGGGGACACATATTTCATGTTATTTCAGCCAAACTGAAAATTTGATTTTTGGCTCCAAATTTCAGGTCCCGACCTTACGTTCTGAGCTCAATGTGGTAAAACCTGTTACAGAGGTTTTAGCCCTCAGACTTGATTCAGGATGCATTTTTCTCACCTGGGATGGCATGGGCTTCCACAGGGGACACATATTTCATGTAATTTCAGCCAAACTGAAAATTTGATTTTTGGCTCCAAATTTCAGGTCCGGACCTTACGTTCTGAGCTCAATGTGGTAAAACCTGTTACAGAGGTTTTAGCCCTCAGACTTGATTCAGGATGCATTTTTCTCACCTGGGATGGCATGGGCTTCTTCGGGGGACACATATTTCATGTAATTTCAGCCAAACTGAAAATTTGACTTTTGGCTCCAAATTTCAGGTCCCACCCTTACGTTCTGAGCTCAATGTGGTAAAACCCGAAAACAGAGGTTTTAGCCCTTAGACTTGATTCAGGATGCATTTTTCTCACCTGGGATGGCATGGGCTTCTTCAGGGGACACATATTTCATGTAATTTCAGCCAAACTGAAAATTTGATTTTTGGCTCCAAATTTCAGGTCCTGACCTGACGTTCTGAGCTCAATGTGGTAAAATCCGAAAACAGAGGTTTTAGCCCTCAGACTTGATTCAGGATGCATTTTTCTCACCTGGGATGGCATGGGCTTCTTCAGGGGACACATATTTCATGTAATTTCAGCCAAACTGAAAATTTGATTTTTGGCTCCAAATTTCAGGTCCCGACCTTACGTTCTGAGCTCAATGTGGTAAAACCTGTTACAGAGGTTTTAGCCCTCAGACTTGATTCAGGATGCATTTTTCTCACCTGGGATGGCATGGGCTTCCACAGGGGACACATATTTCATGTAATTTCAGCCAAACTGAAAATTTGATTTTTGGCTCCAAATTTCAGGTCCCGACCTTACGTTCTGAGCTCAATGTGGTAAAACCCGTTATAGAGGTTTTAGCCCTCAGACTTGATTCAGGATGCATTTTTCTCACCTGGGATGGCATGGGCTTCTTCGGGGGACACATATTTCATGTAATTTCAGCCAAACTGAAAATTTGATTTTTGGCTCCAAATTTCAGGTCCCGACCTTACGTTCTGAGCTCAATGTGGTAAAACCTGTTACAGAGGTTTTAGCCCTCAGACTTGATTCAGGATGCATTTTTCTCACCTGGGATGGCATGGGCTTCCACAGGGGACACATATTTCATGTAATTTCAGCCAAACTGAAAATTTGATTTTTGGCTCCAAATTTCAGGTCCCGACCTTACGTTCTGAGCTCAATGTGGTAAAACCCGTTATAGAGGTTTTAGCCCTCAGACTTGATTCAGAATGCATTTTTCTCACCTGGGATGGCATGGGCTTCTTCAGGGGACACATATTTCATGTTATTTCAGCCAAACTGAAAATTTTTTTTTTGGCTCTAAATTTCAGGTCCCGACCTTACGTTCTGAGCTCAATGTGGTAAAACCCGTTATAGAGGTTTTAGCCCTCAGACTTGATTCAGGATGCATTTTTCTCACCTGGGATGGCATGGGCTTCTTCAGGGGACACATATTTCATGTAATTTCAGCCAAACTGAAAATTTGATTTTTGGCTCCAAATTTCAGGTCCCGACCTTACGTTCTGAGCTCAATGTGGTAAAACCTGTTACAGAGGTTTTAGCCCTCAGACTTGATTCAGGATGCATTTTTCTCACCTGGGATGGCATGGGCTTCTTCAGGGGACACATATTTCATGTTATTTCAGCCAAACTGAAAATTTGATTTTTGGCTCCAAATTTCAGGTCCCGACCTTACGTTCTGAGCTGAATGTGGTAAAACTTGTTATAGAGGTTTTAGCCCTCAGACTTGATTCAGGATGCATTTTTCTCACCTGGGATGGCATGGGCTTCTTCGGGGGACACATATTTCATGTAATTTCAGCCAAACTGAAAATTTGATTTTTGGCTCCAAATTTCAGGTCCCGACCTTACGTTCTGAGCTCAATGTGGTAAAACCCGAAAACAGAGGTTTTAGCCCTCAGACTTGATTCAGGATGCATTTTTCTCACCTGGGATGGCATGGGCTTCCACGGGGGACACATATTTCATGTAATTTCAGCCAAACTGAAAATTTGATTTTTGGCTCCAAATTTCAGGTCCCGACCTTACGTTCTGAGCTCAATGTGATAAAACCCGAAAACAGAGGTTTTAGCCCTCAGACTTGATTCAGGATGCATTTTTCTCACCTGGGATGGCATAGGCTTCTTCGGGGGACACATATTTCATGTAATTTAAGCCAAACTGAAAATTTGATTTTTGGCTCCAAATTTCAGGTCCCGACCTTACGTTCTGAGCTCAATGTGGTAAAACTCGAAAACAGAGGCTTTAGCCCTTAGACTTGATTCAGGATGCATTTTTCTCACCTGGGATGGCATGGGCTTCTTCAGGGGACACATATTTCATGTAATTTCCGCCAAACTGAAAATTTGATTTTTGGCTCCAAATTTCAGGTCCCGACCTTACGTTCTGAGCTGAATGTTTTAAAACCTGTTATAGAGGTTTTAGCCCTCAGACTTGATTCAGGATGCATTTTTCTCACCTGGGATGGCATGGGCTTCTTCGGGGGACACATATTTCATGTAATTTCAGCCAAACTGAAAATTTGATTTTTGGCTCCAAATTTCAGGTCCCCACCTTACGTTCTGAGCTCAATGTGGTAAAACCCGTTACTGAGGTTTTAGCCCTCAGACTTGATTCAGGATGCATTTTTCTCACCTGGGATGGCATGGGCTTCTTCAGGGGACACATATTTCATGTTATTTCAGCCAAACTGAAAATTTGATTTTTGGCTCCAAATTTCAGGTCCCGACCTTACGTTCTGAGCTCAATGTGATAAAACCCGAAAACAGAGGTTTTAGCCCTCAGACTTGATTCAGGATGCATTTGTGTCACCTGGGATGGCATGGGCTTCCACAGGGGACACATATTTCATGTAATTTCAGCCAAACTGAAAATTTGATTTTTGGCTCCAAATTTCAGGTCCCGACCTTACGTTCTGAGCTCAATGTGGTAAAACCCGTTATAGAGGTTTTAGCCCTCAGACTTGATTCAGGATGCATTTTTCTCACCTGGGATGGCATGGACTTCCACAGGGGACACATATTTCATGTAATTTCAGCCAAACTGAAGATTTGATTTTTGGCTCCAAATTTCAGGTCCAGACCTTACGTTCTGAGCTCAATGTTGTAAAACCCGAAAACAGAGGTTTTAGCCCTCAGACATGATTCAGGATGCATTTTTCTCACCTGGGATGGCATTGGCTTCTTCGGGGGACACATATTTCATGTAATTTCAGCCAAACTGAAAATTTGATTTTTTGCTCCAAATTTCAGGTCCCGACCTTACGTTCTGAGCTCAATGTGATAAAACCCGTTATAGAGGTTTTAGCCCTCAGACTTGATTCAGGATGCATTTTTCTCACCTGGGATGGCATGGGCTTCCACAGGGAACACACATTTCATGTAATTTCAGCCAAACTGAAAATTTGATTTTTGGCTCCAAATTTCAGGTCCCGACCTTACGTTCTGAGCTCAATGTGGTAAAACCTGATGTAGAGGTTTAAGCCCTCAGACTTGAATCAGGATGCATTTTTCCCACCTGGGATGGCATGGGCTTCCTCAGGGGACACATATTTCATGTTATTTCAGCCAAACTGAAAATTTGATTTTTGGCTCCAAATTTCAGGTCCCGACCTTACGTTCTGAGCTCAATGTGGTAAAACCCGTTACTGAGGTTTTAGCCCTCAGACTTGATTCAGGATGCATTTTTCTCACCTGGGATGGCATGGGCTTCTTCAGGGGACACATATTTCATGTAATTTCAGCCAAACTGAAAATTTGATTTTTGGCTCCAAATTTCAGGTCCCAACCTTACGTTCTGAGCTCAATGTGATAAAACCCGAAAACAGAGGTTTTAGCCTTCAGACATGATTTAGGATGCATTTTTCTCACCTGGGATGGCATGGGCTTCTTCGGAGGACACATATTTCATGTTATTTCAGCCAAACTGAAAATTTGATTTGTGGCTCCAAATTTCAGGTCCCGACCTTACGTTCTGAGCTCAATGTGGTAAAACCCGTTACAGAGGTTTTAGCCCTCAGACTTGATTCAGGATGCATTTTTCTCACCTGGGATGGCATGGGCTTCTTCAGGGGACACATATTTCATGTAATTTCAGCCAAACTGAAAATTTGATTTTTGGCTCCAAATTTCAGGTCCGGACCTTACGTTCTGAGCTCAATTTGGTAAAACCCGTTATAGAGGTTTTAGCCCTCAGACTTGATTCAGAATGCATTTTTCTCACCTGGGATTGCATGGGCTTCTTCAGGGGACACATATTTCATGTAATTTCCGCCAAACTGAAAATTTGATTTTTGGCTCTAAATTTCAGGTCCCGACCTTACGTTCTGAGCTCAATGTGGTAAAACCCGTTATAGAGGTTTTAGCCCTCAGACTTGATTCAGGATGCATTTTTCTCACCTGGGATGGCATGGGCTTCTTCGGGGGACACATATTTCATGTAATTTCAGCCAAACTGAAAATTTGATTTTTGGCTCCAAATTTCAGGTCCCGACCTTACGTTCTGAGCTCAATGTGGTAAAACCCGAAAACAGAGGTTTTAGCCCTCAGACTTGATTCAGGATGCATTTTTCTCACCTGGGATGGCATGGGCTTCTTCGGGGGACACATATTTCATGTAATTTCAGCCAAACTGAAAATTTGATTTTTGGCTCTAAATTTCAGGTCCCGACCTTACATTCTGAGCTCAATGTGGTAAACCCGTTACTGAGGTTTTAGCCCTCAGACTTGATTCAGGATGCATTTTTCTCACCTGGGATGGCATGGGCTTCTTCAGGGGACACATATTTCATGTAATTTCAGCCAAACTGAAAATTTGATTTTTGGCTCCAAATTTCAGGTCCCCACCTTACGTTCTGAGCTCAATGTGGTAAAACCCGAAAACAGAGGTTTTAGCCCTCAGACTTGATTCAGAATGCATTTTTCTCACCTGGGATGGCATGGGCTTCTTCAGGGGACACATATTTCATGTAATTTCAGCCAAACTGAAAATTTGAATTTTGGCTCCAAATTTCAGGTCCCGACCTTACGTTCTGAGCTCAATGTGGTAAAACCCGAAAACAGAGGTTTTAGCCCTCAGACTTGATTCAGGATGCATTTTTCTCACCTGGGATGGCATGGGCTTCTTCGGGGGACACACATTTCATGTAATTTAAGCCAAACTGAAAATTTGATTTTTGGCTCCAAATTTCAGGTCCGGACCTTACGTTCTGAGCTCAATGTGGTAAAACCCGAAAACAGAGGTTTTAGCCCTCAGACTTGATTCAGGATGCATTTTTCTCACCTGGGATGGCATGGGCTTCTTCGGGGGACACATATTTCATGTAATTTCAGCCAAACTGAAAATTTGATTTTTGGCTCCAAATTTCAGGTCCGGACCTTACGTTCTGAGCTTAATGTGGTAAAACCTGATACAGAGGTTTTAGCCCTCAGACTTGATTCAGGATGCATTTTTTTCACCTGGGATGGTATGGGCTTTTACAGAGGACACATATTTCATGCAATTTCAGCCAAACTGAAAATTTGATTTTTGGCTCCAAATTTCAGGTCTGGACCTTACATTCTGAGCTCAATGTTGATCAATCCTGAAAACAGAGGTTTTAGCCCTCAGACTTGATTCAGGATGCATTTTTCTCACCTGGGATGGCATGGGCTTCCACAGGGGACACATATTTCATGTAATTTCAGCCAAACTGAAAATTTGAATTTTGGCTCCAAATTTCAGGTCCGACCCTTACGTTCTGAGCTCAATGTGGTAAAACCCGTTATAAAGGTTTTAGCCCTCAGACTTGATTCAGGATGCATTTTTTTCACCTGGGATGGTATGGGCTTTTACAGAGGACACATATTTCATGTAATTTCAGCCAAACTGAAAATTTGATTTTTGGCTCCAAATTTCAGGTCCCCACCTTACGTTCTGAGCTCAATGTGGTAAAACCCGAAAACAGAGGTTTTAGCCCTCAGACTTGATTCAGAATGCATTTTTCTCACCTGGGATGGCATGGGCTTCTTCAGGGGACACATATTTCATGTAATTTCAGCCAAACTGAAAATTTGAATTTTGGCTCCAAATTTCAGGTCCCGACCTTACGTTCTGAGCTCAATGTTGATCAATCCTGAAAACAGAGGTTTTAGCCCTCAGACTTGATTCAGGATGCATTTTTCTCACCTGGGATGGCATGGGCTTCTTCGGGGGACACACATTTCATGTAATTTAAGCCAAACTGAAAATTTGATTTTTGGCTCCAAATTTCAGGTCCGACCCTTACGTTCTGAGCTCAATGTGGTAAAACCCGTTATAAAGGTTTTAGCCCTCAGACTTGATTCAGGATGCATTTTTCTCACCTGGGATGGCATGGGCTTCTTCGGGGGACACATATTTCATGTAATTTCAGCCAAACTGAAAATTTGATTTTTGGCTCCAAATTTCAGGTCCCCACCTTACGTTCTGAGCTCAATGTGGTAAAACCCGAAAACAGAGGTTTTAGCCCTCAGACTTGATTCAGAATGCATTTTTCTCACCTGGGATGGCATGAGCTTCTTCAGGGGACACATATTTCATGTAATTTCAGCCAAACTGAAAATTTGAATTTTGGCTCCAAATTTCAGGTCCCGACCTTACGTTCTGAGCTCAATGTGGTAAAACCCGAAAACAGAGGTTTTAGCCCTCAGACTTGATTCAGGATGCATTTTTCTCACCTGGGATGGCATGGGCTTCTTCGGGGGACACACATTTCATGTAATTTAAGCCAAACTGAAAATTTGATTTTTGGCTCTAAATTTCAGGTCCCGACCTTACGTTCTGAGCTCAATGTGGTAAAACCCGAAAACAGAGGTTTTAGCCCTCAGACTTGATTCAGGATGCATTTTTCTCACCTGGGATGGTATGGGCTTTTACAGAGGACACATATTTCATGCAATTTCAGCCAAACTGAAAATTTGATTTTTGGCTCCAAATTTCAGGTCTGGACCTTACATTCTGAGCTCAATGTTGATCAATCCTGAAAATAGAGGTTTTAGCCCTCAGACTTGATTCAGGATGCATTTTTCTCACCTGGGATGGCATGGGCTTCCACAGGGGACACATATTTCATGTAATTTCAGCCAAACTGAAAATTTGAATTTTGGCTCCAAATTTCAGGTCCGACCCTTACGTTCTGAGCTCAATGTGGTAAAACCCGTTACAAAGGTTTTAGCCCTCAGACTTGATTCAGGATGCATTTTTCTCACCTGGGATGGCATGGGCTTCCACAGGGGACACATATTTCATGTAATTTCAGCCAAACTGAAAATTTGATTTTTGGCTTCAAATTTCAGGTCCCGACCTTACGTTCTGAGCTCAATGTGATAAAACCCGAAAACAGAGGTTTTAGCCCTAAGACTTGATTCAGGATGCATTTTTCTCACCTGGGATGGCATGGGCTTCTTCGGGGGACACATATTTCATGTAATTTCAGCCAAACTGAAAATTTGATTTTTGGCTCCAAATTTCAGGTCCCCACCTTACGTTCTGAGCTCAATGTGATAAAACCCGAAAACAGAGGTTTTAGCCCTCAGACTTGATTCAGGATGCATTTTTCTCACCTGGGATGGCATGGGCTTCTTCGGGGGACACATATTTCATGTAATTTCAGCCAAACTGAAAATTTGATTTTTGGCTCCAAATTTCAGGTCCGGACCTTACGTTCTGAGCTCAATGTGAAAACACCCGAAAACAGAGGTTTTAGCCCTCAGACTTGATTCAGGATGCATTTTTCTCACCGGGGATGGCATGAGCTTCTTCAGGGGACACATATTTCATGTAATTTCCGCCAAACTGAAAATTTGATTTTTGGCTCCAAATTTCAGGTCCCGACCTTACGTTCTGAGCTCAATGTGATAAAACCCGTTATAGAGGTTTTAGCCCTCAGACTTGATTCAGGATGCATTTCTCTCGCCTGAGATGGCATGGGCTTCTTCGGGGGACACATATTTCATGTTATTTCAGCCAAACTGAAAATTTGAATTTTGGCTCCAAATTTCAGGTCCCGACCTTACGTTCTGAGCTCAATGTTGATCAATCCTGAAAACAGAGGTTTTAGCCCTCAGACTTGATTCAGGATGCATTTTTCTCACCTGGGATGGCATGGGCTTCTTCGGGGGACACACATTTCATGTAATTTAAGCCAAACTGAAAATTTGATTTTTGGCTCCAAATTTCAGGTCCGACCCTTACGTTCTGAGCTCAATGTGGTAAAACCCGTTATAAAGGTTTTAGCCCTCAGACTTGATTCAGGATGCATTTTTCTCACCTGGGATGGCATGGGCTTCTTCGGGGGACACATATTTCATGTAATTTCAGCCAAACTGAAAATTTGATTTTTGGCTCCAAATTTCTGGCCAGCATCTTACATTCTGAGCTCATTGTTGTAAAACATGTTATAGAGGTTTTAGCCCTCAGACTTGATTCAGGATGCATTTTTCTTACCTGGGATGGCATGGGCTTCTTCAGGGGACACATATTTCATGTAATTTCAGTCAATGTGAAAATTTGATTTGTGGCTCCAAATTTCAGGTCCGGACCTTACGTTCTGAGCTCAATGTGGTAAAACCCGAAAACAGAGGTTTTAGCCCTCAGACTTGATTCAGGATGCATTTTTCTCACCTGGGATGGTATGGGCTTTTACAGAGGACACATATTTCATGCAATTTCAGCCAAACTGAAAATTTGATTTTTGGCTCCAAATTTCAGGTCTGGACCTTACATTCTGAGCTCAATGTTGATCAATCCTGAAAACAGAGGTTTTAGCCCTCAGACTTGATTCAGGATGCATTTTTCTCACCTGGGATGGCATGGGCTTCCACAGGGGACACATATTTCATGTAATTTCAGCCAAACTGAAAATTTGAATTTTGGCTCCAAATTTCAGGTCCGACCCTTACGTTCTGAGCTCAATGTGGTAAAACCCGTTACAAAGGTTTTAGCCCTCAGACTTGATTCAGGATGCATTTTTCTCACCTGGGATGGCATGGGCTTCTTCGGGGGACACATATTTCATGTAATTTCAGCCAAACTGAAAATTTGATTTTTGGCTTCAAATTTCAGGTCCCGACCTTACGTTCTGAGCTCAATGTGATAAAACCCGAAAACAGAGGTTTTAGCCCTTAGACTTGATTCAGGATGCATTTTTCTCACCTGGGATGGCATGGGCTTCTTCAGGGGACACATATTTCATGTAATTTCCGCCAAACTGAAAATTTGATTTTTGGCTCCAAATTTCAGGTCCCGACCTTACGTTCTGAGCTCAACGTGGTAAAACCCGATACAGAGGTTTTAGCCCTCAGACTTGATTCAGGATGCATTTTTCTCACCTGGGATGGCATGGGCTTCTTCGGGGGACACACATTTCATGTAATTTCAGCCAAACTGAAAATTTGATTTTTGGCTCCAAATTTCAGGTCCCAACCTTACGTTCTGAGGTCAATGTGATAAAACCCGTTATAAAAGGTTTTAGCCCTCAGACTGGATTCAGGATGCATTTTTCTCACCTGGGATGGCATGGGCTTCTTCGGGGGACACATATTTCATGTAATTTCAGCCAAACTGAAAATTTGATTTTTGGCTCCAAATTTCAGGTCCCAACCTTACGTTCTGAGCTCATTGTTGTAAAACATGTAATAGAGGTTTTAGCCCTCAGACTTGATTCAGGATGCATTTTTCTTACCTGGGATGGCATGGGCTTCTTCAGGGGACACATATTTCATGTAATTTCAGTCAATGTGAAAATTTTATTTTTGGCTCCAAATTTCAGGTCCGGACCTTACGTTCTGAGCTCAATGTGGTTAAACCCAAAAACAGAGGTTTTAGCCCTCAGACTTGATTCCGGATGCATTTTTCTCATCTGGGATGGCATGGGCTTCCACAGGGGACACATATTTCATGTAATTTCAGCCAAACTGAAAATTTGATTTTTGGCTCCAAATTTCAGGTCCCCACCTTACGTTCTGAGCTCAATGTGATAAAACCCGAAAACAGAGGTTTTAGCCCTCAGACTTGATTCAGGATGCATTTTTCTCACCTGGGATGGCATGGGCTTCTTCGGGGGACACATATTTCATGTAATTTCAGCCAAACTGAAAATTTGATTTTTGGCTCCAAATTTCAGGTCCGGACCTTACGTTCTGAGCTCAATGTGAAAACACCCGAAAACAGAGGTTTTAGCCCTCAGACTTGATTCAGGATGCATTTTTCTCACCGGGGATGGCATGAGCTTCTTCAGGGGACACATATTTCATGTAATTTCCGCCAAACTGAAAATTTGATTTTTGGCTCCAAATTTCAGGTCCCGACCTTACGTTCTGAGCTCAATGTGATAAAACCCGTTATAGAGGTTTTAGCCCTCAGACTTGATTCAGGATGCATTTCTCTCGCCTGAGATGGCATGGGCTTCTTCGGGGGACACATATTTCATGTTATTTCAGCCAAACTGAAAATTTGAATTTTGGCTCCAAATTTCAGGTCCCGACCTTACGTTCTGAGCTCAATGTTGATCAATCCTGAAAACAGAGGTTTTAGCCCTCAGACTTGATTCAGGATGCATTTTTCTCACCTGGGATGGCATGGGCTTCTTCGGGGGACACACATTTCATGTAATTTAAGCCAAACTGAAAATTTGATTTTTGGCTCCAAATTTCAGGTCCGACCCTTACGTTCTGAGCTCAATGTGGTAAAACCCGTTATAAAGGTTTTAGCCCTCAGACTTGATTCAGGATGCATTTTTCTCACCTGGGATGGCATGGGCTTCTTCGGGGGACACATATTTCATGTAATTTCAGCCAAACTGAAAATTTGATTTTTGGCTCCAAATTTCTGGCCAGCATCTTACATTCTGAGCTCATTGTTGTAAAACATGTTATAGAGGTTTTAGCCCTCAGACTTGATTCAGGATGCATTTTTCTTACCTGGGATGGCATGGGCTTCTTCAGGGGACACATATTTCATGTAATTTCAGTCAATGTGAAAATTTGATTTGTGGCTCCAAATTTCAGGTCCGGACCTTACGTTCATAGCTCAATGTGGTAAAACCCGAAAACAGAGGTTTTAGCCCTCAGACTTGATTCAGGATGCATTTTTCTCACCTGGGATGGTATGGGCTTTTACAGAGGACACATATTTCATGCAATTTCAGCCAAACTGAAAATTTGATTTTTGGCTCCAAATTTCAGGTCTGGACCTTACATTCTGAGCTCAATGTTGATCAATCCTGAAAACAGAGGTTTTAGCCCTCAGACTTGATTCAGGATGCATTTTTCTCACCTGGGATGGCATGGGCTTCCACAGGGGACACATATTTCATGTAATTTCAGCCAAACTGAAAATTTGAATTTTGGCTCCAAATTTCAGGTCCGACCCTTACGTTCTGAGCTCAATGTGGTAAAACCCGTTACAAAGGTTTTAGCCCTCAGACTTGATTCAGGATGCATTTTTCTCACCTGGGATGGCATGGGCTTCTTCGGGGGACACATATTTCATGTAATTTCAGCCAAACTGAAAATTTGATTTTTGGCTTCAAATTTCAGGTCCCGACCTTACGTTCTGAGCTCAATGTGATAAAACCCGAAAACAGAGGTTTTAGCCCTTAGACTTGATTCAGGATGCATTTTTCTCACCTGGGATGGCATGGGCTTCTTCAGGGGACACATATTTCATGTAATTTCCGCCAAACTGAAAATTTGATTTTTGGCTCCAAATTTCAGGTCCCGACCTTACGTTCTGAGCTCAACGTGGTAAAACCCGATACAGAGGTTTTAGCCCTCAGACTTGATTCAGGATGCATTTTTCTCACCTGGGATGGCATGGGCTTCTTTGGGGGACACACATTTCATGTAATTTCAGCCAAACTGAAAATTTGATTTTTGGCTCCAAATTTCAGGTCCCAACCTTACGTTCTGAGGTCAATGTGATAAAACCCGTTATAAAAGGTTTTAGCCCTCAGACTGGATTCAGGATGCATTTTTCTCACCTGGGATGGCATGGGCTTCTTCGGGGGACACATATTTCATGTAATTTCAGCCAAACTGAAAATTTGATTTTTGGCTCCAAATTTCAGGTCCCAACCTTACGTTCTGAGCTCATTGTTGTAAAACATGTAATAGAGGTTTTAGCCCTCAGACTTGATTCAGGATGCATTTTTCTTACCTGGGATGGCATGGGCTTCTTCAGGGGACACATATTTCATGTAATTTAAGTCAATGTGAAAATTTTATTTTTGGCTCCAAATTTCAGGTCCGGACCTTACGTTCTGAGCTCAATGTGGTTAAACCCAAAAACAGAGGTTTTAGCCCTCAGACTTGATTCCGGATGCATTTTTCTCATCTGGGATGGCATGGGCTTCCACAGGGGACACATATTTCATGTAATTTCAGCCAAACTGAAAATTTGATTTTTGGCTCCAAATTTCAGGTCCGGACCTTACGTTCTGAGCTCAATGTTGATCAATCCTGAAAACAGAGGTTTTAGCCCTCAGACTTGATTCAGGATGCATTTTTCTCACCTGGGATGGCATGGGCTTCCACAGGGGACACATATATCATGTAATTTCAGCCAAACTGAAAATTTGATTTTTGGCTCCAAATTTCAGGTCCCGTCCTTACCTTCTGAGCTCAATGTGGTAAAACCCGTTATAGAGGTTTTAGCCCTCAGACTTGATTCAGGATTCATTTTTCTCACCTGGGATGGCATGGGCTTCTTCGGGGGACACATATTTCATGTAATTTCAGCCAAACTGAAAATTTGATTTTTGGCTTCAAATTTCAGGTCCCGACCTTAAGTTTTGAGCTCAATGTGATAAAACCCGAAAACAGAGGTTTTAGCCCTCAGACTTGATTCAGGATGCATTTTTCTCACCTGGGATGGCATGGGCT
>NW_027437306.1:0-3455 GCF_033239565.1 Halichoeres trimaculatus
TCTGAGTGAATTTGTGAAAACCCGAAACAGAGGTTTTAGCCCTCAGACTGATTCAGGATGCCTTTTTGTCACCTGGGATGGCATGGGCTTCGACGGGGGACACATATTTCATGCAATTTAAGCATAAACTGGAAAGTCAAATTTTGGCTCCAATTTCAGGTCCGGCCCTTACGTTCTGAGTGGAATTTGTGAAAACCCGAAACAGAGGTTTTAGCCCTCAGACTGATTCAGAATGCCTTTTTGTCACCTGGGATGGCATGGGCTTCGACGGGGGACACATATTTCATGCAATTTAAGCATAAACTGGAAAGTCAAATTTTGGCTCCAAATTTCAGGTCCGGCCCTTACGTTCTGAGTGGAATTTGTGAAAACCCGAAACAGAGGTTTTAGCCCTCAGACTGATTCAGGATGCCTTTTTGTCACCTGGGATGGCATGGGCTTCGACGGGGGACACATATTTCATGCAATTTAAGCATAAACTGGAAAGTCAAATTTTGGCTCCAAATTTCAGGTCCGGCCCTTACGTTCTGAGTGAATTTGTGAAAACCCGAAACAGAGGTTTTAGCCCTCAGACTGATTCAGGATGCCTTTTTGTCACCTGGGATGGCATGGGCTTCGACGGGGGACACATATTTCATGCAATTTAAGCATAAACTGGAAAGTCAAATTTTGGCTCCAAATTTCAGGTCCGGCCCTTACGTTCTGAGTGAATTTGTGAAAACCCGAAACAGAGGTTTTAGCCCTCAGACTGATTCAGGATGCCTTTTTGTCACCTGGGATGGCATGGGCTTCGACGGGGGACACATATTTCATGCAATTTAAGCATAAACTGGAAAGTCAAATTTTGGCTCCAAATTTCAGGTCCGGCCCTTACGTTCTGAGTGAAATTTGTGAAAACCCGAAACAGAGGTTTTAGCCCTCAGACTGATTCAGGATGCCTTTTTGTCACCTGGGATGGCATGGGCTTCGACGGGGGACACATATTTCATGCAATTTAAGCATAAACTGGAAAGTCAAATTTTGGCTCCAAATTTCAGGTCCGGCCCTTACGTTCTGAGTGAAATTTGTGAAAACCCGAAACAGAGGTTTTAGCCCTCAGACTGATTCAGGATGCCTTTTTGTCACCTGGGATGGCATGGGCTTCGACGGGGGACACATATTTCATGCAATTTAAGCATAAACTGGAAAGTCAAATTTTGGCTCCAAATTTCAGGTCCGGCCCTTACGTTCTGAGTGAATTTGTGAAAACCCGAAACAGAGGTTTTAGCCCTCAGACTGATTCAGGATGCCTTTTTGTCACCTGGGATGGCATGGGCTTCGACGGGGGACACATATTTCATGCAATTTAAGCATAAACTGGAAAGTCAAATTTTGGCTCCAAATTTCAGGTCCTGGCCCTTACGTTCTGAGTGAATTTGTGAAAACCCGAAACAGAGGTTTTAGCCCTCAGACTGATTCAGGATGCCTTTTTGTCACCTGGGATGGCATGGGCTTCGACGGGGGACACATATTTCATGCAATTTAAGCATAAACTGGAAAGTCAAATTTTGGCTCCAAATTTCAGGTCCGGCCCTTACGTTCTGAGTGGAATTTGTGAAAACCCGAAACAGAGGTTTTAGCCCTCAGACTGATTCAGGATGCCTTTTTGTCACCTGGGATGGCATGGGCTTCGACGGGGGACACATATTTCATGCAATTTAAGCATAAACTGGAAAGTCAAATTTTGGCTCCAAATTTCAGGTCCGGCCCTTACGTTCTGAGTGAAATTTGTGAAAACCCGAAACAGAGGTTTTAGCCCTCAGACTGATTCAGGATGCCTTTTTGTCACCTGGGATGGCATGGGCTTCGACGGGGGACACATATTTCATGCAATTTAAGCATAAACTGGAAAGTCAAATTTTGGCTCCAAATTTCAGGTCCGGCCCTTACGTTCTGAGTGAAATTTGTGAAAACCCGAAACAGAGGTTTTAGCCCTCAGACTGATTCAGGATGCCTTTTTGTCACCTGGGATGGCATGGGCTTCGACGGGGGACACATATTTCATGCAATTTAAGCATAAACTGGAAAGTCAAATTTTGGCTCCAAATTTCAGGTCCGGCCCTTACGTTCTGAGTGAATTTGTGAAAACCCGAAACAGAGGTTTTAGCCCTCAGACTGATTCAGGATGCCTTTTTGTCACCTGGGATGGCATGGGCTTCGACGGGGGACACATATTTCATGCAATTTAAGCATAAACTGGAAAGTCAAATTTTGGCTCCAAATTTCAGGTCCGGCCCTTACGTTCTGAGTGAAATTTGTGAAAACCCGAAACAGAGGTTTTAGCCCTCAGACTGATTCAGATGCCTTTTTGTCACCTGGGATGGCATGGGCTTCGACGGGGGACACATATTTCATGCAATTTAAGCATAAACTGGAAAGTCAAATTTTGGCTCCAAATTTCAGGTCCGGCCCTTACGTTCTGAGTGAAATTTGTGAAAACCCGAAACAGAGGTTTTAGCCCTCAGACTGATTCAGGATGCCTTTTTGTCACCTGGGATGGCATGGGCTTCGACGGGGGACACATATTTCATGCAATTTAAGCATAAACTGGAAAGTCAAATTTTGGCTCCAAATTTCAGGTCCGGCCCTTACGTTCTGAGTGAAATTTGTGAAAACCCGAAACAGAGGTTTTAGCCCTCAGACTGATTCAGGATGCCTTTTTGTCACCTGGGATGGCATGGGCTTCGACGGGGGACACATATTTCATGCAATTTAAGCATAAACTGGAAAGTCAAATTTTGGCTCCAAATTTCAGGTCCGGCCCTTACGTTCTGAGTGAAATTTGTGAAAACCCGAAACAGAGGTTTTAGCCCTCAGACTGATTCAGGATGCCTTTTTGTCACCTGGGATGGCATGGGCTTCGACGGGGGACACATATTTCATGCAATTTAAGCATAAACTGGAAAGTCAAATTTTGGCTCCAAATTTCAGGTCCGGCCCTTACGTTCTGAGTGAATTTGTGAAAACCCGAAACAGAGGTTTTAGCCCTCAGACTGATTCAGGATGCCTTTTTGTCACCTGGGATGGCATGGGCTTCGACGGG
The DNA here is from genome assembly GCF_033239565.1 of Halichoeres trimaculatus. Lineage (NCBI taxonomy): Eukaryota > Metazoa > Chordata > Actinopteri > Labriformes > Labridae > Halichoeres > Halichoeres trimaculatus. The sequence goes on from NW_027437306.1 coordinate 3,083, forward strand.
GGACACATATTTCATGCAATTTAAGCATAAACTGGAAAGTCAAATTTTGGCTCCAAATTTCAGGTCCGGCCCTTACGTTCTGAGTGAAATTTGTGAAAACCCGAAACAGAGGTTTTAGCCCTCAGACTGATTCAGGATGCCTTTTTGTCACCTGGGATGGCATGGGCTTCGACGGGGGACACATATTTCATGCAATTTAAGCATAAACTGGAAAGTCAAATTTTGGCTCCAAATTTCAGGTCCGGCCCTTACGTTCTGAGTGAAATTTGTGAAAACCCGAAACAGAGGTTTTAGCCCTCAGACTGATTCAGGATGCCTTTTTGTCACCTGGGATGGCATGGGCTTCGACGGGGGACACATATTTCATGCAATT
>NW_027437306.1:11455-29472 GCF_033239565.1 Halichoeres trimaculatus
CTACCTCCTCGACACCAACCCTTTCAGTCCTCTTCCTGCAATACCTCTTCTCACCTCTCTCACTCTCTGTCCCTCTCTCCCACTCGTTCACCCCCCCTCTTACACACACACTCTCTCTCCCCATCTCGCACACACTCACTCCACCCCCTCTTTCCAAACCAGGTTTGAACGTAATCCTACTCAGGATGAAGGCTTGTCTAAATTCGCCCTCTACATCGAGGCACCAAGTCTTTCAGTTCTCTCCCTGGGATGCCTTTTTCTCATCCCTCTCCTATACTCTCTATATCACTCTCTCTCTCCCTCTTTCTCCCCTCTCTTTTCTTCACCTCATCCATACCTTCTCTCTTCCCTCCTACCAGAGGGAGAAGAGGCAGGTAAGAGCCCAAACCCTACATCGGGTGGGGTGGATGTTGTCTTACACAGGACTCACCACCTTGGCTCTACCTCCTCGACACCAACCCTTTCAGTCCTCTTCCTGTAATACCTCTTCTCACCTTACTCACTCTCTCTCTCTCTCTTCCACTTGTTCACTCTCCCTCTCTCTCTCTCTCTCTCTCTCTCTCTCTCTCTCTCCCCCTCTCGCACACACTCCCTCCCCCTCAAACCAGGTTTGAACGTTATCCTACCCAGGATGAAGGCTTGTCTAAATTCGCCCTCTACATCGAGGCACCAAGTCTTTCAGTTCTCTCCCTGGGATGCCTTTTTCTCACCCTTCTCCTATACTCTCTATATCGCTCTCTCTCTCTCTCTCTCTCTCTCTTCCATCTTTTTCCCCCTTTTCTCTCTCTCGCTCCAAACCAGATCTGAACGTAATCCTACTCAGGATGAAGGCTTGTCTAAATTCGCCCTCTACATCGAGGCATCAAGTCTTACAGTTCTTTTCCTGGGATAACTTTCCTCACCTCCCTTGCTCTCTCACTCCTTCTCACTGTACTTTTCTCTCTCTCTCTCTCTCTCTCCCTCTCTCTCTCTCTCTCTCCCTCTCTCTCCCTCTCTCTCTCTCTGGCTGATCTCCAATCTATCCTCACACATAAACATATCTTTGAATCAAAGACAAAATACCCACACCCCAACTAACCATCCACAACTGTAAACGACATGATCATCCCACCCCTTGACAGCTGTCAAAACATGAGAACCTCATGGAATCAACCGACAGACTGACAGTCATCAGATCCAAGATGGCCGACAAGATGGCCGACAAGACTCCCCTCAACAGAGGATTCTTAACTTAGGACATTAAGATACCCAAAACAAGAAAAGGAAAAAACAGCTGTTAACTCCCGTACTAAATAACAACACTTTAAACACACAAAGAAGCGAAAAACACATAAAACAGTAAACATGAAACTCTAGACCAATCAAAACACTTTTCCCCCCTGTCCCTCACAAACGACCCACACACCAGGAGTCAGGGGAGCAGCCACACCAGTGGGCTGGGAGCCAAGACCCAGTCACAGCAGATCACTCCAGCTCCAGGGTCATCCTGTTGAGCTCCCTCTGTTTAAAACAAATACTAAATGAGCCTTGCTCATTGTTGAAAAATAACTCAATCAATTTTTTAGTAAAAATGCTTTTTTTGTTACAAAATTAGAAAAATAAAAACAAAGGGGACCCTCCCTACTATATAAATCATCCATTAACACTTCTCAGCCACTCAAAACACAACCAAAAAGATGTAAATGTAACACCCTGAAAAACAAATCTAAAATGAAACCCAGGAAAAACATCCCAAACGGCCACCACAAAAACCAAGAAGGTCCCCACAGAACAACAACAGGACAGATCCCTCTTCCTTGACAGCTGCCAAAACATGAGAACCATAGAGAATCAACCGATCCTCCTGACTAGATTGAACTTAAAAACATATAAAAGATGAATAAAGAAAAGAGAAAAACACAAACTGACCAAGATCAAAACTCAGACAAACCTTACAAACACCCTAAAAACACAAAAAATGGACATAACTCCAAAATTACTTGACTGGAGATCTCCAGCCAATCAGAGGGCTGGAACCCGACACACCCACCACACCCAAAGAGAGCAACCATGAGTCAGGGAGACAGCACAGGCACAGACCCAGGGAGCAAAATTCAACCCAAAACATCAATCCCAGGACATCACACCAGTGGAGGCTTTTCAGAAGACAGGTAAACCACACCACTACACTCAAAATACACATTTCCATCTTCATGAGGTGAGCGGTGTATGGACCCATGAAGTTTGGACAGGAACTTGCTCAGAGCGCTCTGGGGCTGTGCGGTGTATGGAGCACAGAGCGTATCCTGACAAGTCTCCCAACGAGACGGGCAGGACCCAGAGCCTTCAGTCCTGATCGACTTGACCATGGATACCTTGCGGTGCTAACGATTGGTCAATGTGGGTCAGGCGGTACGTAAGCGGCCCTCCTGTGTTCCGATTCTAGGACAGCACTGCAGGAAGGGTGGCCCAGGGTTTCAGGGCCTTAAACGTAACCCAGTCTTCTATGAGGAATAGCCTCACCCACACACCAGTCCATACTGCACCACACACGCTTCAATTTGAAAATCCACTCAACAAAAATTGGACTCCTTCAAATTGCCACCTTCCTCCAAAACATCACATCCCCTGATCCAGGCGAGGGATCAGGCCGTGGATGCAACAGGACCCTAGGGAGCCTCTACAAAAAACAGTGTTTACAGTTTTTAACTCAGCACATCAGAGATTTTCCTCCAAACACCCCCTCCCCACAATTTTTTTTAATTCAGAACATTTTTTCTGTCATTTAACGATTATAGACATTTATTTAAGACTTACCCTAAATAACCCTAACCCTAACCCTAACCCAATTTTATGGAAAAATGTTTTCCTCAACTCTAAAATTTTCTACAAACTCTTAAAAATATTTTTCAAAAAGACTTCACAAAAAATTACCAAATTGGCTACAGAACACACACGGGTCCTGATCAAACCCGTGGGGCCTTCCTTGAGAGAGGGTGTCTAGTGATAAAGGGCCGAAACATCCGATGACCTCAAGGTGCACTACTGAGGACGTGTTCTGAAATTTAGTCCTAAAAACAATCCAGCGCTGGACCAATGTAAAAACATAAATCATAAATTAATATATTCCTTACTATAAAATATTCTGTTCAAACAATTTTACTATCTTACCAAAAACATTTTTAAGCTTTACTCCACTTATTCTCCTTTATCATTTACTTATTTTGACACCTTCACATGTATTTATTTATATCAATTTTAATTTACATCTCAAGCCCTAGACCCTTAAGTCTAATACCTAATCTCCACCGGGCCCTGGGGACCCCACCCCCCTGTCAGTACTTTGCTCTCCACTAGGCCCTAGGGACCCGATCCTCCTGTCGGTGCCTTGCTCTCCACCAAGCCCCTGGGACCTGACACTCATACCTGTGCCTTGCCCTCCACTGGGCCCCCGCGAGCCCATACTTAAGCCCCCCCTCCGCCCTAACCCTAAACTTGACCCTGACCCTAACCCTAAACCTAACCTTTACCCTAACCCTAACCATAACCCTGACCCTGACCCTAACCCCAACCCTCACCCTAACCCTAACCCCAGACCTAACCCTAACCCAACTATCCCTAAACCTAACCATAACCCTGACCCTGACCCTTACCCTAACCCTAACCCTAACCCTTATCCTGACCCTAACCCTAAACCTAACCCTAACGCTTAGCCTAACCCTGACCCTGAACCTAACCCTAACCCTTATCCTGACCCTTATCCTGACCCTAACCCTAAACCTAACCCTGACCCTAACCCTAACTAACCTAACCCTAACCCTAACCCTAACCTAACCCTAACCCTAACCAAACCTTAACCCTAACCCTAACCCAACCCTAACCCTAACCCAACTATCCCTAAACCTAACCATAACCCTGACCCTAACCCTAACCCTTACCCTAACCCATTTTTATGAAAACATAACCCTAACTCTTCCCTACACCCTAAACTGAATCATTTGAACTTGAGGCCTAAACCGAACCAGTCACACCAAGTTTATAACCTAACCCTAAAATAACCCATTTTTATGAGTATACAACCCTTACCTAGTCCCAGACCCTAAAATTAACCATTTGCACTCGAGGCCTAAACCGAACAGGTCGCACCAAGTTCATAATCAATGCCGGAAAAACCTTAACCCAAAACTAACCCCTAAGCTTAACCAAATTTGGGACCTTTATGAAAATTTAACCATAACCCAGCCCTTGACCCTAAACTGAACCATTTGAACTTGAGGCCTAAACCGAACCAGTCACACCTAGTTTATAATCTAACCCTAAAATAACCTTTTTTTATGAATATACAACCATTACATAGTCCCAGACCCCGAACTTAACCATTTTATCTTGAGGCCCAAACCATACCAGTCACACCAAGTTCATAATCTGTATCTGAAAAACCTTAACCCTAAACTTACCCCTAAGCTTAACCAAATTTGGGATCTTTATGAAAATTGAACCATAATCCAGCCCTTGACCCTAAACTCAACCATTTGAACTTGAAGCCTTTTGCACTTAAAAATATGAACCCAAAACATGAAAACCATATCCCACCATCTGCCCCCCCCAAACCCCCCCCACCCCCAACACCAGCACCACATACATGTACACACAAAGACACACACATCTCTCCACACACGCTCCTTCATCTCCCTCCCTCTCACCTCTAACTGCTCCATTTCCAAAGAGGGTCAAGGTTATTGACAAGGAACCATGGATAGACAATACGCGCCGGCCCGTGCAAGCCCTTGACATTCCCATTCAACCGGCCAGTCGATTGATGAACCGGGGGGTGTCACTGTAAATTTCCCCTAACCTAACCCAGCCAGAGCCTTCGGACTTTCGTACCATACAGTTCCTAGAATGTCAAAAAACCCTCCCTCTCTCTTCTCTTCACCTCCTCCATACCTTCTCTCTTCCCTCCTACCGGAGGGAGAAGAGGCAGGTAAGAGCCCAAACCCTACATCGGGTGGGGTGGATGTTGTCTTACACAGGACTCACCACCTTGGCTCTACCTCCTCGACACCAACCCTTTCAGTCCTCTTCCTGCAATACCTCTTCTCACCTCTCTCACTCTCTGTCCCTCTCTCCCACTCGTTCACCCCCCCTCTTACACACACACTCTCTCTCCCCATCTCGCACACACTCACTCCACCCCCTCTTTCCAAACCAGGTTTGAACGTAATCCTACTCAGGATGAAGGCTTGTCTAAATTCGCCCTCTACATCGAGGCACCAAGTCTTTCAGTTCTCTCCCTGGGATGCCTTTTTCTCATCCCTCTCCTATACTCTCTATATCACTCTCTCTCTCCCTCTTTCTCCCCTCTCTTTTCTTCACCTCATCCATACCTTCTCTCTTCCCTCCTACCAGAGGGAGAAGAGGCAGGTAAGAGCCCAAACCCTACATCGGGTGGGGTGGATGTTGTCTTACACAGGACTCACCACCTTGGCTCTACCTCCTCGACACCAACCCTTTCAGTCCTCTTCCTGTAATACCTCTTCTCACCTTACTCACTCTCTCTCTCTCTCTTCCACTTGTTCACTCTCCCTCTCTCTCTCTCTCTCTCTCTCTCTCTCTCTCTCTCTCCCCCTCTCGCACACACTCCCTCCCCCTCAAACCAGGTTTGAACGTTATCCTACCCAGGATGAAGGCTTGTCTAAATTCGCCCTCTACATCGAGGCACCAAGTCTTTCAGTTCTCTCCCTGGGATGCCTTTTTCTCACCCTTCTCCTATACTCTCTATATCGCTCTCTCTCTCTCTCTCTCTCTCTCTTCCATCTTTTTCCCCCTTTTCTCTCTCTCGCTCCAAACCAGATCTGAACGTAATCCTACTCAGGATGAAGGCTTGTCTAAATTCGCCCTCTACATCGAGGCATCAAGTCTTACAGTTCTTTTCCTGGGATAACTTTCCTCACCTCCCTTGCTCTCTCACTCCTTCTCACTGTACTTTTCTCTCTCTCTCTCTCTCTCTCCCTCTCTCTCTCTCTCTCTCCCTCTCTCTCCCTCTCTCTCTCTCTGGCTGATCTCCAATCTATCCTCACACATAAACATATCTTTGAATCAAAGACAAAATACCCACACCCCAACTAACCATCCACAACTGTAAACGACATGATCATCCCACCCCTTGACAGCTGTCAAAACATGAGAACCTCATGGAATCAACCGACAGACTGACAGTCATCAGATCCAAGATGGCCGACAAGATGGCCGACAAGACTCCCCTCAACAGAGGATTCTTAACTTAGGACATTAAGATACCCAAAACAAGAAAAGGAAAAAACAGCTGTTAACTCCCGTACTAAATAACAACACTTTAAACACACAAAGAAGCGAAAAACACATAAAACAGTAAACATGAAACTCTAGACCAATCAAAACACTTTTCCCCCCTGTCCCTCACAAACGACCCACACACCAGGAGTCAGGGGAGCAGCCACACCAGTGGGCTGGGAGCCAAGACCCAGTCACAGCAGATCACTCCAGCTCCAGGGTCATCCTGTTGAGCTCCCTCTGTTTAAAACAAATACTAAATGAGCCTTGCTCATTGTTGAAAAATAACTCAATCAATTTTTTAGTAAAAATGCTTTTTTTGTTACAAAATTAGAAAAATAAAAACAAAGGGGACCCTCCCTACTATATAAATCATCCATTAACACTTCTCAGCCACTCAAAACACAACCAAAAAGATGTAAATGTAACACCCTGAAAAACAAATCTAAAATGAAACCCAGGAAAAACATCCCAAACGGCCACCACAAAAACCAAGAAGGTCCCCACAGAACAACAACAGGACAGATCCCTCTTCCTTGACAGCTGCCAAAACATGAGAACCATAGAGAATCAACCGATCCTCCTGACTAGATTGAACTTAAAAACATATAAAAGATGAATAAAGAAAAGAGAAAAACACAAACTGACCAAGATCAAAACTCAGACAAACCTTACAAACACCCTAAAAACACAAAAAATGGACATAACTCCAAAATTACTTGACTGGAGATCTCCAGCCAATCAGAGGGCTGGAACCCGACACACCCACCACACCCAAAGAGAGCAACCATGAGTCAGGGAGACAGCACAGGCACAGACCCAGGGAGCAAAATTCAACCCAAAACATCAATCCCAGGACATCACACCAGTGGAGGCTTTTCAGAAGACAGGTAAACCACACCACTACACTCAAAATACACATTTCCATCTTCATGAGGTGAGCGGTGTATGGACCCATGAAGTTTGGACAGGAACTTGCTCAGAGCGCTCTGGGGCTGTGCGGTGTATGGAGCACAGAGCGTATCCTGACAAGTCTCCCAACGAGACGGGCAGGACCCAGAGCCTTCAGTCCTGATCGACTTGACCATGGATACCTTGCGGTGCTAACGATTGGTCAATGTGGGTCAGGCGGTACGTAAGCGGCCCTCCTGTGTTCCGATTCTAGGACAGCACTGCAGGAAGGGTGGCCCAGGGTTTCAGGGCCTTAAACGTAACCCAGTCTTCTATGAGGAATAGCCTCACCCACACACCAGTCCATACTGCACCACACACGCTTCAATTTGAAAATCCACTCAACAAAAATTGGACTCCTTCAAATTGCCACCTTCCTCCAAAACATCACATCCCCTGATCCAGGCGAGGGATCAGGCCGTGGATGCAACAGGACCCTAGGGAGCCTCTACAAAAAACAGTGTTTACAGTTTTTAACTCAGCACATCAGAGATTTTCCTCCAAACACCCCCTCCCCACAATTTTTTTTAATTCAGAACATTTTTTCTGTCATTTAACGATTATAGACATTTATTTAAGACTTACCCTAAATAACCCTAACCCTAACCCTAACCCAATTTTATGGAAAAATGTTTTCCTCAACTCTAAAATTTTCTACAAACTCTTAAAAATATTTTTCAAAAAGACTTCACAAAAAATTACCAAATTGGCTACAGAACACACACGGGTCCTGATCAAACCCGTGGGGCCTTCCTTGAGAGAGGGTGTCTAGTGATAAAGGGCCGAAACATCCGATGACCTCAAGGTGCACTACTGAGGACGTGTTCTGAAATTTAGTCCTAAAAACAATCCAGCGCTGGACCAATGTAAAAACATAAATCATAAATTAATATATTCCTTACTATAAAATATTCTGTTCAAACAATTTTACTATCTTACCAAAAACATTTTTAAGCTTTACTCCACTTATTCTCCTTTATCATTTACTTATTTTGACACCTTCACATGTATTTATTTATATCAATTTTAATTTACATCTCAAGCCCTAGACCCTTAAGTCTAATACCTAATCTCCACCGGGCCCTGGGGACCCCACCCCCCTGTCAGTACTTTGCTCTCCACTAGGCCCTAGGGACCCGATCCTCCTGTCGGTGCCTTGCTCTCCACCAAGCCCCTGGGACCTGACACTCATACCTGTGCCTTGCCCTCCACTGGGCCCCCGCGAGCCCATACTTAAGCCCCCCCTCCGCCCTAACCCTAAACTTGACCCTGACCCTAACCCTAAACCTAACCTTTACCCTAACCCTAACCATAACCCTGACCCTGACCCTAACCCCAACCCTCACCCTAACCCTAACCCCAGACCTAACCCTAACCCAACTATCCCTAAACCTAACCATAACCCTGACCCTGACCCTTACCCTAACCCTAACCCTAACCCTTATCCTGACCCTAACCCTAAACCTAACCCTAACGCTTAGCCTAACCCTGACCCTGAACCTAACCCTAACCCTTATCCTGACCCTTATCCTGACCCTAACCCTAAACCTAACCCTGACCCTAACCCTAACTAACCTAACCCTAACCCTAACCCTAACCTAACCCTAACCCTAACCAAACCTTAACCCTAACCCTAACCCAACCCTAACCCTAACCCAACTATCCCTAAACCTAACCATAACCCTGACCCTAACCCTAACCCTTACCCTAACCCATTTTTATGAAAACATAACCCTAACTCTTCCCTACACCCTAAACTGAATCATTTGAACTTGAGGCCTAAACCGAACCAGTCACACCAAGTTTATAACCTAACCCTAAAATAACCCATTTTTATGAGTATACAACCCTTACCTAGTCCCAGACCCTAAAATTAACCATTTGCACTCGAGGCCTAAACCGAACAGGTCGCACCAAGTTCATAATCAATGCCGGAAAAACCTTAACCCAAAACTAACCCCTAAGCTTAACCAAATTTGGGACCTTTATGAAAATTTAACCATAACCCAGCCCTTGACCCTAAACTGAACCATTTGAACTTGAGGCCTAAACCGAACCAGTCACACCTAGTTTATAATCTAACCCTAAAATAACCTTTTTTTATGAATATACAACCATTACATAGTCCCAGACCCCGAACTTAACCATTTTATCTTGAGGCCCAAACCATACCAGTCACACCAAGTTCATAATCTGTATCTGAAAAACCTTAACCCTAAACTTACCCCTAAGCTTAACCAAATTTGGGATCTTTATGAAAATTGAACCATAATCCAGCCCTTGACCCTAAACTCAACCATTTGAACTTGAAGCCTTTTGCACTTAAAAATATGAACCCAAAACATGAAAACCATATCCCACCATCTGCCCCCCCCAAACCCCCCCCACCCCCAACACCAGCACCACATACATGTACACACAAAGACACACACATCTCTCCACACACGCTCCTTCATCTCCCTCCCTCTCACCTCTAACTGCTCCATTTCCAAAGAGGGTCAAGGTTATTGACAAGGAACCATGGATAGACAATACGCGCCGGCCCGTGCAAGCCCTTGACATTCCCATTCAACCGGCCAGTCGATTGATGAACCGGGGGGTGTCACTGTAAATTTCCCCTAACCTAACCCAGCCAGAGCCTTCGGACTTTCGTACCATACAGTTCCTAGAATGTCAAAAAACCCTCCCTCTCTCTTCTCTTCACCTCCTCCATACCTTCTCTCTTCCCTCCTACCGGAGGGAGAAGAGGCAGGTAAGAGCCCAAACCCTACATCGGGTGGGGTGGATGTTGTCTTACACAGGACTCACCACCTTGGCTCTACCTCCTCGACACCAACCCTTTCAGTCCTCTTCCTGCAATACCTCTTCTCACCTCTCTCACTCTCTGTCCCTCTCTCCCACTCGTTCACCCCCCCTCTTACACACACACTCTCTCTCCCCATCTCGCACACACTCACTCCACCCCCTCTTTCCAAATGAGTATACAACCCTTACCTAGTCCCAGACCCTAAAATTAACCATTTGCACTCGAGGCCTAAACCGAACAGGTCGCACCAAGTTCATAATCAATGCCGGAAAAACCTTAACCCAAAACTAACCCCTAAGCTTAACCAAATTTGGGACCTTTATGAAAATTTAACCATAACCCAGCCCTTGACCCTAAACTGAACCATTTGAACTTGAGGCCTAAACTGAACCAGTCACACCTAGTTTATAATCTAACCCTAAAATAACCTTTTTTTATGAATATACAACCATTACATAGTCCCAGACCCCGAACTTAACCATTTTATCTTGAGGCCCAAACCATACCAGTCACACCAAGTTCATAATCTGTATCTGAAAAACCTTAACCCTAAACTTACCCCTAAGCTTAACCAAATTTGGGATCTTTATGAAAATTGAACCATAATCCAGCCCTTGACCCTAAACTCAACCATTTGAACTTGAAGCCTTTTGCACTTAAAAATATGAACCCAAAACATGAAAACCATATCCCACCATCTGCCCCCCCCCAAACCCCCCCCCACCCCCAACACCAGCACCACATACATGTACACACAAAGACACACACATCTCTCCACACACGCTCCTTCATCTCCCTCCCTCTCACCTCTAACTGCTCCATTTCCAAAGAGGGTCAAGGTTATTGACAAGGAACCATGGATAGACAATACGCGCCGGCCCGTGCAAGCCCTTGACATTCCCATTCAACCGGCCAGTCGATTGATGAACCGGGGGGTGTCACTGTAAATTTCCCCTAACCTAACCCAGCCAGAGCCTTCGGACTTTCGTACCATACAGTTCCTAGAATGTCAAAAAACCCTCCCTCTCTCTTCTCTTCACCTCCTCCATACCTTCTCTCTTCCCTCCTACCGGAGGGAGAAGAGGCAGGTAAGAGCCCAAACCCTACATCGGGTGGGGTGGATGTTGTCTTACACAGGACTCACCACCTTGGCTCTACCTCCTCGACACCAACCCTTTCAGTCCTCTTCCTGCAATACCTCTTCTCACCTCTCTCACTCTCTGTCCCTCTCTCCCACTCGTTCACCCCCCCTCTTACACACATACTCTCTCTCCCCATCTCGCACACACTCTCTCCACCCCCTCTTTCCAAACCAGGTTTGAACGTAATCCTACTCAGGATGAAGGCTTGTCTAAATTCGCCCTCTACATCGAGGCACCAAGTCTTTCAGTTCTCTCCCTGGGATGCCTTTTTCTCACCCCTCTCCTATACTCTCTATATCACACTCTCTCTCTCCCTCTTTCTCCCCTCTCTTTTCTTCACCTCATCCATACCTTCTCTCTTCCCTCCTACCAGAGGGAGAAGAGGCAGGTAAGAGCCCAAACCCTACATCGGGTGGGGTGGATGTTGTCTTACACAGGACTCACCACCTTGGCTCTACCTCCTCGACACCAACCCTTTCAGTCCTCTTCCTGTAATACCTCTTCTCACCTTACTCACTCTCTCTCCCTCTCTTCCACTTGTTCACTCTCCCTCTCTCTCTCTCTCTCTCTCTCTCTCTCCCCCTCTCGCACACACTCCCTCCCCCTCAAACCAGGTTTGAACGTTATCCTACCCAGGATGAAGGCTTGTCTAAATTCGCCCTCTACATCGAGGCACCAAGTCTTTCAGTTCTCTCCCTGGGATGCCTTTTTCTCACCCTTCTCCTATACTCTCTATATCACTCTCTCTCTCTCTCTCTCTCTCTTCCATCTTTTTCCCCCTTCTCTCTCGCTCCAAACCAGATCTGAACGTAATCCTACCCCGGATGAAGGCTTGTCTAAATTCGCCCTCTACATCGAGGCATCAAGTCTTCCAGTTCTTTTCCTGGGATAACTTTCCTCACCTCCCTTGCTCTCTCACTCCTTCTCACTGTACTTTTCTCTCTCTCTCTCTCTCTCTCTCTCTCTCTCTCTCTCTCTCCCTCTCTCTCTCTCTCTCTGACTGATCTCCAATCTATCCACACACATAAAAATATCTTTGAATCAAAGACAAAATACCCACACCCCAACTAACCATCCACAACTGTAAACGACATGATCATCCCACCCCTTGACAGCTGTCAAAACATGAGAACCTCATGGAATCAACCGACAGACTGACAGTCATCAGATCCAAGATGGCCGACAAGATGGCCGACAAGACTCCCCTCAACAGAGGATTCTTAACTTAGGACATTAAGATACCCAAAACAAGAAAAGGAAAAAACAGCTGTTAACTCCCGTACTAAATAACAACACTTTAAACACACAAAGAAGCGAAAAACACATAAAACAGTAAACATGAAACTCTAGACCAATCAAAACACTTTCCCTCCTGTCCCTCACAAACGACCCACACACCAGGAGTCAGGGGAGCAGCCACACCAGTGGGCTGGGAGCCAAGACCCAGTCACAGCAGATCACTCCAGCTCCAGGGTCATCCTGTTGAGCTCCCTCTGTTTAAAACAAATACTAAATGAGCCTTGCTCATTGTTATTGTTGAAAAATAACTCAATCAATTTTTTAGTAAAAATGCTTTTTTTTGTTTCAAGATTAGAAAGATAAACACAAAGGGGACCCTTCCTACTATATAAATCATCCATTAACACTTCTCAGCCACTCAAAACACAACCAAAAAGATGTAAATGTAACACCCTGAAAAACAAATCTAAAATAAAACCCAGGAAAAACATCCCAAACGGCCACCACAAAAACCAAGAAGGTCCCCACAGAACAACAACAGGACAGATCCCTCTTCCTTGACAGCTGCCAAAACATGAGAACCATAGAGAATCAACCGATCCTCCTGACTAGATTGAACTTAAAAACATATAAAAGATGAATAAAGAAAAGAGAAAAACACAAACTGACCAAGATCAAAACTCAGACAAACCTTACAAACACCCTAAAAACACAAAAAATGGACATAACTCCAAAATTACTTGACTGGAGATCTCCAGCCAATCAGAGGGCTGGAACCCGACACACCCACCACACCCAAAGAGAGCAACCATGAGTCAGGGAGACAGCACAGGCACAGACCCAGGGAGCAAAATTCAACCCAAAACATCAATCCCAGGACATCACACCAGTGGAGGCTTTTCAGAAGACAGGTAAACCACACCACTACACTCAAAATACACATTTCCATCTTCATGAGGTGAGCGGTGTATGGACCCATGAAGTTTGGACAGGAACTTGCTCAGAGCGCTCTGGGGCTGTGCGGTGTATGGAGCACAGAGCGTATCCTGACAAGTCTCCCAACGAGACGGGCAGGACCCAGAGCCTTCAGTCCTGATCGACTTGACCATGGATACCTTGCGGTGCTAACGATTGGTCAATGTGGGTCAGGCGGTACGTAAGCGGCCCTCCTGTGTTCCGATTCTAGGACAGCACTGCAGGAAGGGTGGCCCAGGGTTTCAGGGCCTTAAACGTAACCCAGTCTTCTATGAGGAATAGCCTCACCCACACACCAGTCCATACTGCACCACACACACTTCAATTTGAAAATCCACTCAACAAAAATTGGACTCCTTCAAATTGCCACCTTCCTCCAAAACATCACATCCCCTGATCCAGGCGAGGGATCAGGCCGTGGATGCAACAGGACCCTAGGGAGCCTCTACAAAAAACAGTATTTACAGTTTTTAACTCAGCACATCAGAGATTTTCCTCCAAACTCCCCCTCCCCACAATTTTTTTTAATTCAGAACATTTTTTCTGTCATTTAACAATTATAGACATTTATTTAAGACTTACCCTAAATAACCCTAACCCTAACCCTAACCCAATTTTATGGAAAAATGTTTTCCTCAACTCTAAAATTTTCTACAAACTCTTAAAAATATTTGTCAAAAAGACTTCACAAAAAATTACCAAATTGGCTACAGAACACACACGGGTCCTGATCAAACCCGTGGGGCCTTCCTTGAGAGAGGGTGTCTAGTGATAAAGGGCCGAAACATCCGATGACCTCAAGGTGCACTACTGAGGACGTGTTCTGAAATTTAGTCCTAAAAACAATCCAGCGCTGGACCAATGTAAAAACATAAATCATAAATTAATATATTCCTTACTATAAAATATTCTGTTCAAACAATTTTACTATCTTACCAAAAACATTTTTAAGCTTTACTCCACTTATTCTCCTTTATCATTTACTTATTTTGACACCTTCACATATATTTATTTATATCAATTTTAATTTACATCTCAAGCCCTAGACCCTTAAGTCTAATACCTAATCTCCACCGGGCCCTGGGGACCCCACCCCCCTGTCAGTACTTTGCTCTCCACTAGGCCCTAGGGACCCGATCCTCCTGTCGGTGCCTTGCTCTCCACCAAGCCCCGGGGACCTGACACTCATACCTGTGCCTTGCCCTCCACTGGGCCCCCGCGAGCCCATACTTAAGCCCCCCCTCCGCCCTAACCCTAAACTTGACCCTGACCCTAACCCTAAACCTAACCTTTACCCTAACCCTAACCATAACCCTGACCCTGACCCTAACCCCAACCCTGACCCTAACCCTAACCCCAGACCTAACCCTAACCCAACTATCCCTAAACCTAACCATAACCCTGACCCTGACCCTTACCCTAACCCTAACCCTAACCCTTATCCTGACCCTAACCCTAAACCTAACCCTAACGCTTAGCCTAACCCTGACCCTGAACCTAACCCTAACCCTTATCCTGACCCTTATCCTGACCCTAACCCTAAACCTAACCCTGACCCTGACCCTAACCCTAACCCTAACCCTAACCCTAACCCTAACTAACCTAACCCTAACCCTAACCCTAACCTAACCCTAACCAAACCTTAACCCTAACCCTAACCCAACCCTAACCCTAACCCAACTATCCCTAAACCTAACCATAACCCTGACCCTAACCCTAACCCTTACCCTAACCCATTTTTATGAAAACATAACCCTAACTCCTCCCTACACCCTAAACTGAATCATTTGAACTTGAGGCCTAAACCGAACCAGTCACACCAAGTTTATAACCTAACCCTAAAATAACCCATTTTTATGAGTATACAACCCTTACCTAGTCCCAGACCCTAAAATTAACCATTTGCACTCGAGGCCTAAACCGAACAGGTCGCACCAAGTTCATAATCAATGCCGGAAAAACCTTAACCCAAAACTAACCCCTAAGCTTAACCAAATTTGGGACCTTTATGAAAATTTAACCATAACCCAGCCCTTGACCCTAAACTGAACCATTTGAACTTGAGGCCTAAACTGAACCAGTCACACCTAGTTTATAATCTAACCCTAAAATAACCTTTTTTTATGAATATACAACCATTACATAGTCCCAGACCCCGAACTTAACCATTTTATCTTGAGGCCCAAACCATACCAGTCACACCAAGTTCATAATCTGTATCTGAAAAACCTTAACCCTAAACTTACCCCTAAGCTTAACCAAATTTGGGATCTTTATGAAAATTGAACCATAATCCAGCCCTTGACCCTAAACTCAACCATTTGAACTTGAAGCCTTTTGCACTTAAAAATATGAACCCAAAACATGAAAACCATATCCCACCATCTGCCCCCCCCCAAACCCCCCCCCACCCCCAACACCAGCACCACATACATGTACACACAAAGACACACACATCTCTCCACACACGCTCCTTCATCTCCCTCCCTCTCACCTCTAACTGCTCCATTTCCAAAGAGGGTCAAGGTTATTGACAAGGAACCATGGATAGACAATACGCGCCGGCCCGTGCAAGCCCTTGACATTCCCATTCAACCGGCCAGTCGATTGATGAACCGGGGGGTGTCACTGTAAATTTCCCCTAACCTAACCCAACTATCCCTAAACCTAACCATAACCCTGACCCTAACCCTAACCCTTACCCTAACCCATTTTTATGAAAACATAACCCTAACTCCTCCCTACACCCTAAACTGAATCATTTGAACTTGAGGCCTAAACCGAACCAGTCACACCAAGTTTATAACCCAACCCTAAAATAACCCATTTTTATGAGTATACAACCCTTACCTAGTCCCAGACCCTAAAATTAACCATTTGCACTCGAGGCCTAAACCGAACAGGTCGCACCAAGTTCATAATCGATGCCGGAAAAACCTTAACCCAAAACTAACCCCTAAGCTTAACCAAATTTGGGACCTTTATGAAAATTTAACCATAACCCAGCCCTTGACCCTAAACTGAACCATTTGAACTTGAGGCCTAAACCGAACCAGTCACACCTAGTTTATAATCTAACCCTAAAATAACCTTTTTTTATGAATATACAACCATTACATAGTCCCAGACCCCGAACTTAACCATTTTATCTTGAGGCCCAAACCATACCAGTCACACCAAGTTCATAATCTGTATCTGAAAAACCTTAACCCTAAACTTACCCCTAAGCTTAACCAAATTTGGGATCTTTATGAAAATTGAACCATAATCCAGCCCTTGACCCTAAACTCAACCATTTGAACTTGAAGCCTTTTGCACTTAAAAATATGAACCCAAAACATGAAAACCATATCCCACCATCTGCCCCCCCCCCCAAACCCCCCCCACCCCCAACACCAGCACCACATACATGTACACACAAAGACACACACATCTCTCCACACACGCTCCTTCATCTCCCTCCCTCTCACCTCTAACTGCTCCATTTCCAAAGAGGGTCAAGGTTATTGACAAGGAACCATGGATAGACAATACGCGCCGGCCCGTGCAAGCCCTTGACATTCCCATTCAACCGGCCAGTCGATTGATGAACCGGGGGGTGTCACTGTAAATTTCCCCTAACCTAACCCTAACCCTAACCCTAACCTAACCCTAACCCTAACCCTAACCCTAACCCTAACCCTAACCCCGTTGCCTGAAGAAGGTCCTTTTCAGGACCGAAACGTTGCACCTACTTGTTCATTGTTTTTGTTTCGGCAAACTTGCAGTTTGTTGTTAAATAAATACCGTGTGTTGACGGAAGAAGCTTCCCTCTTTTCTGCCACACCAGTGAGTATTCACCGTTTTTCACGCCACCCAAGGCGCTAGGTTTAATTCTAGGCCAGTGCCAGTGTTTATTAGCCTTTTAGCCAGAATGGCGGGTTTGGATAGAGACGGAGACTGGACCCAAGTGAGCTACCGCCGCGGCAGACAGCAGAGAAAGCCTCCGCAGCCGAGGTACGATCAGCCTGCCTCCTATCCGGGCAGAGATCGCCAGCCCACAAGACGCTCCTACGCTTCAGTGAGCAGAGGTGGGTTTAATCGGCAGCCTCAGCAGCCTCGGCAGCCCCGGCAGCAGTCCTGGAACCGCTCGGCCGACCGCTACAGGCCCCAGCAGCCGCACGCCTCCAGCGGCTACAGGGACGACCGCTCAACGCGCCGCTGGTACAGCACCGGATCCGACGCCGAGCAGCGCTACAACCGGCGCCGCCTCCCCCGCGACGACTACGGGACTTACAGAGCCCCGGCTCCACTCCTTCCTGCCCGGCGCCCCCCTCCTCTGGACTACGGATCCCGCCGGGTGCGCCGCGACGGAGACGCGGCGCAGCGGGACCTTTACGCACGCGGCGGCTGGAAAGCTGCGCGCCCTCACCGGGATCAACGCCCGGCTCCTCAGAAAAGGATCGAGTCGCTGGACCCAGACTTCACAGACAAGGTCCGGGTCATCTTTAAGGTAATTAAAGCCATGCATCACCTCAAAAATGCCTCTGGGGAGGAGCCGCCTCCGACGATCAGAAAAACCACGCAGCACCTGGTGGATCTGATCAAACCAGCCTCTCCAAATCAGACCACAG
>NW_027437307.1:0-29348 GCF_033239565.1 Halichoeres trimaculatus
ATGTAAGGTCGGGACCTGAAATTTGGAGCCAAAATTCAAATTTTCACTTTGGCTGAAATTGCATGAAATATGTGTCCCCCGTGGAAGCCCATGCCATCCCAGGTGAGAAAAATGCATCCTGAATCAAGTCTGAGGGCTAAAACCTCTGTTTCGGGTTTTACCACATTGAGCTCAGAACGTAAGGTCGGGACCTGAAATTTGGAGCCAAAATTCAAATTTTCACTTTGGCTGAAATTGCATGAAATATGTGTCCCCCGTGGAAGCCCATGCCATCCCAGGTGAGAAAAATGCATCCTGAATCAAGTCTGAGGGCTAAAACCTCTGTTTCGGGTTTTACCACATTGAGCTCAGAACGTAAGGTCGGGACCTGAAATTTGGAGCCAAAATTCAAATTTTCACTTTGGCTGAAATTGCATGAAATATGTGTCCCCCGTGGAAGCCCATGCCATCCCAGGTGAGAAAAATGCATCCTGAATCAAGTCTGAGGGCTAAAACCTCTGTTTCGGGTTTTACCACATTGAGCTCAGAACGTAAGGTCGGGACCTGAAATTTGGAGCCAAAATTCAAATTTTCACTTTGGCTGAAATTGCATGAAATATGTGTCCCCCGTGGAAGCCCATGCCATCCCAGGTGAGAAAAATGCATCCTGAATCAAGTCTGAGGGCTAAAACCTCTGTTTCGGGTTTTACCACATTGAGCTCAGAACGTAAGGTCGGGACCTGAAATTTGGAGCCAAAATTCAAATTTTCACTTTGGCTGAAATTGCATGAAATATGTGTCCCCCGTGGAAGCCCATGCCATCCCAGGTGAGAAAAATGCATCCTGAATCAAGTCTGAGGGCTAAAACCTCTGTTTCGGGTTTTACCACATTGAGCTCAGAACGTAAGGTCGGGACCTGAAATTTGGAGCCAAAATTCAAATTTTCACTTTGGCTGAAATTGCATGAAATATGTGTCCCCCGTGGAAGCCCATGCCATCCCAGGTGAGAAAAATGCATCCTGAATCAAGTCTGAGGGCTAAAACCTCTGTTTCGGGTTTTACCACATTGAGCTCAGAACGTAAGGTCGGGACCTGAAATTTGGAGCCAAAATTCAAATTTTCACTTTGGCTGAAATTGCATGAAATATGTGTCCCCCGTGGAAGCCCATGCCATCCCAGGTGAGAAAAATGCATCCTGAATCAAGTCTGAGGGCTAAAACCTCTGTTTCGGGTTTTACCACATTGAGCTCAGAACGTAAGGTCGGGACCTGAAATTTGGAGCCAAAATTCAAATTTTCACTTTGGCTGAAATTGCATGAAATATGTGTCCCCCGTGGAAGCCCATGCCATCCCAGGTGAGAAAAATGCATCCTGAATCAAGTCTGAGGGCTAAAACCTCTGTTTCGGGTTTTACCACATTGAGCTCAGAACGTAAGGTCGGGACCTGAAATTTGGAGCCAAAATTCAAATTTTCACTTTGGCTGAAATTGCATGAAATATGTGTCCCCCGTGGAAGCCCATGCCATCCCAGGTGAGAAAAATGCATCCTGAATCAAGTCTGAGGGCTAAAACCTCTGTTTCGGGTTTTACCACATTGAGCTCAGAACGTAAGGTCGGGACCTGAAATTTGGAGCCAAAATTCAAATTTTCACTTTGGCTGAAATTGCATGAAATATGTGTCCCCCGTGGAAGCCCATGCCATCCCAGGTGAGAAAAATGCATCCTGAATCAAGTCTGAGGGCTAAAACCTCTGTTTCGGGTTTTACCACATTGAGCTCAGAACGTAAGGTCGGGACCTGAAATTTGGAGCCAAAATTCAAATTTTCACTTTGGCTGAAATTGCATGAAATATGTGTCCCCCGTGGAAGCCCATGCCATCCCAGGTGAGAAAAATGCATCCTGAATCAAGTCTGAGGGCTAAAACCTCTGTTTCGGGTTTTACCACATTGAGCTCAGAACGTAAGGTCGGGACCTGAAATTTGGAGCCAAAATTCAAATTTTCACTTTGGCTGAAATTGCATGAAATATGTGTCCCCCGTGGAAGCCCATGCCATCCCAGGTGAGAAAAATGCATCCTGAATCAAGTCTGAGGGCTAAAACCTCTGTTTCGGGTTTTACCACATTGAGCTCAGAACGTAAGGTCGGGACCTGAAATTTGGAGCCAAAATTCAAATTTTCACTTTGGCTGAAATTGCATGAAATATGTGTCCCCCGTGGAAGCCCATGCCATCCCAGGTGAGAAAAATGCATCCTGAATCAAGTCTGAGGGCTAAAACCTCTGTTTCGGGTTTTACCACATTGAGCTCAGAACGTAAGGTCGGGACCTGAAATTTGGAGCCAAAATTCAAATTTTCACTTTGGCTGAAATTGCATGAAATATGTGTCCCCCGTGGAAGCCCATGCCATCCCAGGTGAGAAAAATGCATCCTGAATCAAGTCTGAGGGCTAAAACCTCTGTTTCGGGTTTTACCACATTGAGCTCAGAACGTAAGGTCGGGACCTGAAATTTGGAGCCAAAATTCAAATTTTCACTTTGGCTGAAATTGCATGAAATATGTGTCCCCCGTGGAAGCCCATGCCATCCCAGGTGAGAAAAATGCATCCTGAATCAAGTCTGAGGGCTAAAACCTCTGTTTCGGGTTTTACCACATTGAGCTCAGAACGTAAGGTCGGGACCTGAAATTTGGAGCCAAAATTCAAATTTTCACTTTGGCTGAAATTGCATGAAATATGTGTCCCCCGTGGAAGCCCATGCCATCCCAGGTGAGAAAAATGCATCCTGAATCAAGTCTGAGGGCTAAAACCTCTGTTTCGGGTTTTACCACATTGAGCTCAGAACGTAAGGTCGGGACCTGAAATTTGGAGCCAAAATTCAAATTTTCACTTTGGCTGAAATTGCATGAAATATGTGTCCCCCGTGGAAGCCCATGCCATCCCAGGTGAGAAAAATGCATCCTGAATCAAGTCTGAGGGCTAAAACCTCTGTTTCGGGTTTTACCACATTGAGCTCAGAACGTAAGGTCGGGACCTGAAATTTGGAGCCAAAATTCAAATTTTCACTTTGGCTGAAATTGCATGAAATATGTGTCCCCCGTGGAAGCCCATGCCATCCCAGGTGAGAAAAATGCATCCTGAATCAAGTCTGAGGGCTAAAACCTCTGTTTCGGGTTTTACCACATTGAGCTCAGAACGTAAGGTCGGGACCTGAAATTTGGAGCCAAAATTCAAATTTTCACTTTGGCTGAAATTGCATGAAATATGTGTCCCCCGTGGAAGCCCATGCCATCCCAGGTGAGAAAAATGCATCCTGAATCAAGTCTGAGGGCTAAAACCTCTGTTTCGGGTTTTACCACATTGAGCTCAGAACGTAAGGTCGGGACCTGAAATTTGGAGCCAAAATTCAAATTTTCACTTTGGCTGAAATTGCATGAAATATGTGTCCCCCGTGGAAGCCCATGCCATCCCAGGTGAGAAAAATGCATCCTGAATCAAGTCTGAGGGCTAAAACCTCTGTTTCGGGTTTTACCACATTGAGCTCAGAACGTAAGGTCGGGACCTGAAATTTGGAGCCAAAATTCAAATTTTCACTTTGGCTGAAATTGCATGAAATATGTGTCCCCCGTGGAAGCCCATGCCATCCCAGGTGAGAAAAATGCATCCTGAATCAAGTCTGAGGGCTAAAACCTCTGTTTCGGGTTTTACCACATTGAGCTCAGAACGTAAGGTCGGGACCTGAAATTTGGAGCCAAAATTCAAATTTTCACTTTGGCTGAAATTGCATGAAATATGTGTCCCCCGTGGAAGCCCATGCCATCCCAGGTGAGAAAAATGCATCCTGAATCAAGTCTGAGGGCTAAAACCTCTGTTTCGGGTTTTACCACATTGAGCTCAGAACGTAAGGTCGGGACCTGAAATTTGGAGCCAAAATTCAAATTTTCACTTTGGCTGAAATTGCATGAAATATGTGTCCCCCGTGGAAGCCCATGCCATCCCAGGTGAGAAAAATGCATCCTGAATCAAGTCTGAGGGCTAAAACCTCTGTTTCGGGTTTTACCACATTGAGCTCAGAACGTAAGGTCGGGACCTGAAATTTGGAGCCAAAATTCAAATTTTCACTTTGGCTGAAATTGCATGAAATATGTGTCCCCCGTGGAAGCCCATGCCATCCCAGGTGAGAAAAATGCATCCTGAATCAAGTCTGAGGGCTAAAACCTCTGTTTCGGGTTTTACCACATTGAGCTCAGAACGTAAGGTCGGGACCTGAAATTTGGAGCCAAAATTCAAATTTTCACTTTGGCTGAAATTGCATGAAATATGTGTCCCCCGTGGAAGCCCATGCCATCCCAGGTGAGAAAAATGCATCCTGAATCAAGTCTGAGGGCTAAAACCTCTGTTTCGGGTTTTACCACATTGAGCTCAGAACGTAAGGTCGGGACCTGAAATTTGGAGCCAAAATTCAAATTTTCACTTTGGCTGAAATTGCATGAAATATGTGTCCCCCGTGGAAGCCCATGCCATCCCAGGTGAGAAAAATGCATCCTGAATCAAGTCTGAGGGCTAAAACCTCTGTTTCGGGTTTTACCACATTGAGCTCAGAACGTAAGGTCGGGACCTGAAATTTGGAGCCAAAATTCAAATTTTCACTTTGGCTGAAATTGCATGAAATATGTGTCCCCCGTGGAAGCCCATGCCATCCCAGGTGAGAAAAATGCATCCTGAATCAAGTCTGAGGGCTAAAACCTCTGTTTCGGGTTTTACCACATTGAGCTCAGAACGTAAGGTCGGGACCTGAAATTTGGAGCCAAAATTCAAATTTTCACTTTGGCTGAAATTGCATGAAATATGTGTCCCCCGTGGAAGCCCATGCCATCCCAGGTGAGAAAAATGCATCCTGAATCAAGTCTGAGGGCTAAAACCTCTGTTTCGGGTTTTACCACATTGAGCTCAGAACGTAAGGTCGGGACCTGAAATTTGGAGCCAAAATTCAAATTTTCACTTTGGCTGAAATTGCATGAAATATGTGTCCCCCGTGGAAGCCCATGCCATCCCAGGTGAGAAAAATGCATCCTGAATCAAGTCTGAGGGCTAAAACCTCTGTTTCGGGTTTTACCACATTGAGCTCAGAACGTAAGGTCGGGACCTGAAATTTGGAGCCAAAATTCAAATTTTCACTTTGGCTGAAATTGCATGAAATATGTGTCCCCCGTGGAAGCCCATGCCATCCCAGGTGAGAAAAATGCATCCTGAATCAAGTCTGAGGGCTAAAACCTCTGTTTCGGGTTTTACCACATTGAGCTCAGAACGTAAGGTCGGGACCTGAAATTTGGAGCCAAAATTCAAATTTTCACTTTGGCTGAAATTGCATGAAATATGTGTCCCCCGTGGAAGCCCATGCCATCCCAGGTGAGAAAAATGCATCCTGAATCAAGTCTGAGGGCTAAAACCTCTGTTTCGGGTTTTACCACATTGAGCTCAGAACGTAAGGTCGGGACCTGAAATTTGGAGCCAAAATTCAAATTTTCACTTTGGCTGAAATTGCATGAAATATGTGTCCCCCGTGGAAGCCCATGCCATCCCAGGTGAGAAAAATGCATCCTGAATCAAGTCTGAGGGCTAAAACCTCTGTTTCGGGTTTTACCACATTGAGCTCAGAACGTAAGGTCGGGACCTGAAATTTGGAGCCAAAATTCAAATTTTCACTTTGGCTGAAATTGCATGAAATATGTGTCCCCCGTGGAAGCCCATGCCATCCCAGGTGAGAAAAATGCATCCTGAATCAAGTCTGAGGGCTAAAACCTCTGTTTCGGGTTTTACCACATTGAGCTCAGAACGTAAGGTCGGGACCTGAAATTTGGAGCCAAAATTCAAATTTTCACTTTGGCTGAAATTGCATGAAATATGTGTCCCCCGTGGAAGCCCATGCCATCCCAGGTGAGAAAAATGCATCCTGAATCAAGTCTGAGGGCTAAAACCTCTGTTTCGGGTTTTACCACATTGAGCTCAGAACGTAAGGTCGGGACCTGAAATTTGGAGCCAAAATTCAAATTTTCACTTTGGCTGAAATTGCATGAAATATGTGTCCCCCGTGGAAGCCCATGCCATCCCAGGTGAGAAAAATGCATCCTGAATCAAGTCTGAGGGCTAAAACCTCTGTTTCGGGTTTTACCACATTGAGCTCAGAACGTAAGGTCGGGACCTGAAATTTGGAGCCAAAATTCAAATTTTCACTTTGGCTGAAATTGCATGAAATATGTGTCCCCCGTGGAAGCCCATGCCATCCCAGGTGAGAAAAATGCATCCTGAATCAAGTCTGAGGGCTAAAACCTCTGTTTCGGGTTTTACCACATTGAGCTCAGAACGTAAGGTCGGGACCTGAAATTTGGAGCCAAAATTCAAATTTTCACTTTGGCTGAAATTGCATGAAATATGTGTCCCCCGTGGAAGCCCATGCCATCCCAGGTGAGAAAAATGCATCCTGAATCAAGTCTGAGGGCTAAAACCTCTGTTTCGGGTTTTACCACATTGAGCTCAGAACGTAAGGTCGGGACCTGAAATTTGGAGCCAAAATTCAAATTTTCACTTTGGCTGAAATTGCATGAAATATGTGTCCCCCGTGGAAGCCCATGCCATCCCAGGTGAGAAAAATGCATCCTGAATCAAGTCTGAGGGCTAAAACCTCTGTTTCGGGTTTTACCACATTGAGCTCAGAACGTAAGGTCGGGACCTGAAATTTGGAGCCAAAATTCAAATTTTCACTTTGGCTGAAATTGCATGAAATATGTGTCCCCCGTGGAAGCCCATGCCATCCCAGGTGAGAAAAATGCATCCTGAATCAAGTCTGAGGGCTAAAACCTCTGTTTCGGGTTTTACCACATTGAGCTCAGAACGTAAGGTCGGGACCTGAAATTTGGAGCCAAAATTCAAATTTTCACTTTGGCTGAAATTGCATGAAATATGTGTCCCCCGTGGAAGCCCATGCCATCCCAGGTGAGAAAAATGCATCCTGAATCAAGTCTGAGGGCTAAAACCTCTGTTTCGGGTTTTACCACATTGAGCTCAGAACGTAAGGTCGGGACCTGAAATTTGGAGCCAAAATTCAAATTTTCACTTTGGCTGAAATTGCATGAAATATGTGTCCCCCGTGGAAGCCCATGCCATCCCAGGTGAGAAAAATGCATCCTGAATCAAGTCTGAGGGCTAAAACCTCTGTTTCGGGTTTTACCACATTGAGCTCAGAACGTAAGGTCGGGACCTGAAATTTGGAGCCAAAATTCAAATTTTCACTTTGGCTGAAATTGCATGAAATATGTGTCCCCCGTGGAAGCCCATGCCATCCCAGGTGAGAAAAATGCATCCTGAATCAAGTCTGAGGGCTAAAACCTCTGTTTCGGGTTTTACCACATTGAGCTCAGAACGTAAGGTCGGGACCTGAAATTTGGAGCCAAAATTCAAATTTTCACTTTGGCTGAAATTGCATGAAATATGTGTCCCCCGTGGAAGCCCATGCCATCCCAGGTGAGAAAAATGCATCCTGAATCAAGTCTGAGGGCTAAAACCTCTGTTTCGGGTTTTACCACATTGAGCTCAGAACGTAAGGTCGGGACCTGAAATTTGGAGCCAAAATTCAAATTTTCACTTTGGCTGAAATTGCATGAAATATGTGTCCCCCGTGGAAGCCCATGCCATCCCAGGTGAGAAAAATGCATCCTGAATCAAGTCTGAGGGCTAAAACCTCTGTTTCGGGTTTTACCACATTGAGCTCAGAACGTAAGGTCGGGACCTGAAATTTGGAGCCAAAATTCAAATTTTCACTTTGGCTGAAATTGCATGAAATATGTGTCCCCCGTGGAAGCCCATGCCATCCCAGGTGAGAAAAATGCATCCTGAATCAAGTCTGAGGGCTAAAACCTCTGTTTCGGGTTTTACCACATTGAGCTCAGAACGTAAGGTCGGGACCTGAAATTTGGAGCCAAAATTCAAATTTTCACTTTGGCTGAAATTGCATGAAATATGTGTCCCCCGTGGAAGCCCATGCCATCCCAGGTGAGAAAAATGCATCCTGAATCAAGTCTGAGGGCTAAAACCTCTGTTTCGGGTTTTACCACATTGAGCTCAGAACGTAAGGTCGGGACCTGAAATTTGGAGCCAAAATTCAAATTTTCACTTTGGCTGAAATTGCATGAAATATGTGTCCCCCGTGGAAGCCCATGCCATCCCAGGTGAGAAAAATGCATCCTGAATCAAGTCTGAGGGCTAAAACCTCTGTTTCGGGTTTTACCACATTGAGCTCAGAACGTAAGGTCGGGACCTGAAATTTGGAGCCAAAATTCAAATTTTCACTTTGGCTGAAATTGCATGAAATATGTGTCCCCCGTGGAAGCCCATGCCATCCCAGGTGAGAAAAATGCATCCTGAATCAAGTCTGAGGGCTAAAACCTCTGTTTCGGGTTTTACCACATTGAGCTCAGAACGTAAGGTCGGGACCTGAAATTTGGAGCCAAAATTCAAATTTTCACTTTGGCTGAAATTGCATGAAATATGTGTCCCCCGTGGAAGCCCATGCCATCCCAGGTGAGAAAAATGCATCCTGAATCAAGTCTGAGGGCTAAAACCTCTGTTTCGGGTTTTACCACATTGAGCTCAGAACGTAAGGTCGGGACCTGAAATTTGGAGCCAAAATTCAAATTTTCACTTTGGCTGAAATTGCATGAAATATGTGTCCCCCGTGGAAGCCCATGCCATCCCAGGTGAGAAAAATGCATCCTGAATCAAGTCTGAGGGCTAAAACCTCTGTTTCGGGTTTTACCACATTGAGCTCAGAACGTAAGGTCGGGACCTGAAATTTGGAGCCAAAATTCAAATTTTCACTTTGGCTGAAATTGCATGAAATATGTGTCCCCCGTGGAAGCCCATGCCATCCCAGGTGAGAAAAATGCATCCTGAATCAAGTCTGAGGGCTAAAACCTCTGTTTCGGGTTTTACCACATTGAGCTCAGAACGTAAGGTCGGGACCTGAAATTTGGAGCCAAAATTCAAATTTTCACTTTGGCTGAAATTGCATGAAATATGTGTCCCCCGTGGAAGCCCATGCCATCCCAGGTGAGAAAAATGCATCCTGAATCAAGTCTGAGGGCTAAAACCTCTGTTTCGGGTTTTACCACATTGAGCTCAGAACGTAAGGTCGGGACCTGAAATTTGGAGCCAAAATTCAAATTTTCACTTTGGCTGAAATTGCATGAAATATGTGTCCCCCGTGGAAGCCCATGCCATCCCAGGTGAGAAAAATGCATCCTGAATCAAGTCTGAGGGCTAAAACCTCTGTTTCGGGTTTTACCACATTGAGCTCAGAACGTAAGGTCGGGACCTGAAATTTGGAGCCAAAATTCAAATTTTCACTTTGGCTGAAATTGCATGAAATATGTGTCCCCCGTGGAAGCCCATGCCATCCCAGGTGAGAAAAATGCATCCTGAATCAAGTCTGAGGGCTAAAACCTCTGTTTCGGGTTTTACCACATTGAGCTCAGAACGTAAGGTCGGGACCTGAAATTTGGAGCCAAAATTCAAATTTTCACTTTGGCTGAAATTGCATGAAATATGTGTCCCCCGTGGAAGCCCATGCCATCCCAGGTGAGAAAAATGCATCCTGAATCAAGTCTGAGGGCTAAAACCTCTGTTTCGGGTTTTACCACATTGAGCTCAGAACGTAAGGTCGGGACCTGAAATTTGGAGCCAAAATTCAAATTTTCACTTTGGCTGAAATTGCATGAAATATGTGTCCCCCGTGGAAGCCCATGCCATCCCAGGTGAGAAAAATGCATCCTGAATCAAGTCTGAGGGCTAAAACCTCTGTTTCGGGTTTTACCACATTGAGCTCAGAACGTAAGGTCGGGACCTGAAATTTGGAGCCAAAATTCAAATTTTCACTTTGGCTGAAATTGCATGAAATCTGTGTCCCCCGTGGAAGCCCATGCCATCCCAGGTGAGAAAAATGCATCCTGAATCAAGTCTGAGGGCTAAAACCTCTGTTTCGGGTTTTACCACATTGAGCTCAGAACGTAAGGTCGGGACCTGAAATTTGGAGCCAAAATTCAAATTTTCACTTTGGCTGAAATTGCATGAAATATGTGTCCCCCGTGGAAGCCCATGCCATCCCAGGTGAGAAAAATGCATCCTGAATCAAGTCTGAGGGCTAAAACCTCTGTTTCGGGTTTTACCACATTGAGCTCAGAACGTAAGGTCGGGACCTGAAATTTGGAGCCAAAATTCAAATTTTCACTTTGGCTGAAATTGCATGAAATATGTGTCCCCCGTGGAAGCCCATGCCATCCCAGGTGAGAAAAATGCATCCTGAATCAAGTCTGAGGGCTAAAACCTCTGTTTCGGGTTTTACCACATTGAGCTCAGAACGTAAGGTCGGGACCTGAAATTTGGAGCCAAAATTCAAATTTTCACTTTGGCTGAAATTGCATGAAATATGTGTCCCCCGTGGAAGCCCATGCCATCCCAGGTGAGAAAAATGCATCCTGAATCAAGTCTGAGGGCTAAAACCTCTGTTTCGGGTTTTACCACATTGAGCTCAGAACGTAAGGTCGGGACCTGAAATTTGGAGCCAAAATTCAAATTTTCACTTTGGCTGAAATTGCATGAAATATGTGTCCCCCGTGGAAGCCCATGCCATCCCAGGTGAGAAAAATGCATCCTGAATCAAGTCTGAGGGCTAAAACCTCTGTTTCGGGTTTTACCACATTGAGCTCAGAACGTAAGGTCGGGACCTGAAATTTGGAGCCAAAATTCAAATTTTCACTTTGGCTGAAATTGCATGAAATATGTGTCCCCCGTGGAAGCCCATGCCATCCCAGGTGAGAAAAATGCATCCTGAATCAAGTCTGAGGGCTAAAACCTCTGTTTCGGGTTTTACCACATTGAGCTCAGAACGTAAGGTCGGGACCTGAAATTTGGAGCCAAAATTCAAATTTTCACTTTGGCTGAAATTGCATGAAATATGTGTCCCCCGTGGAAGCCCATGCCATCCCAGGTGAGAAAAATGCATCCTGAATCAAGTCTGAGGGCTAAAACCTCTGTTTCGGGTTTTACCACATTGAGCTCAGAACGTAAGGTCGGGACCTGAAATTTGGAGCCAAAATTCAAATTTTCACTTTGGCTGAAATTGCATGAAATATGTGTCCCCCGTGGAAGCCCATGCCATCCCAGGTGAGAAAAATGCATCCTGAATCAAGTCTGAGGGCTAAAACCTCTGTTTCGGGTTTTACCACATTGAGCTCAGAACGTAAGGTCGGGACCTGAAATTTGGAGCCAAAATTCAAATTTTCACTTTGGCTGAAATTGCATGAAATATGTGTCCCCCGTGGAAGCCCATGCCATCCCAGGTGAGAAAAATGCATCCTGAATCAAGTCTGAGGGCTAAAACCTCTGTTTCGGGTTTTACCACATTGAGCTCAGAACGTAAGGTCGGGACCTGAAATTTGGAGCCAAAATTCAAATTTTCACTTTGGCTGAAATTGCATGAAATATGTGTCCCCCGTGGAAGCCCATGCCATCCCAGGTGAGAAAAATGCATCCTGAATCAAGTCTGAGGGCTAAAACCTCTGTTTCGGGTTTTACCACATTGAGCTCAGAACGTAAGGTCGGGACCTGAAATTTGGAGCCAAAATTCAAATTTTCACTTTGGCTGAAATTGCATGAAATATGTGTCCCCCGTGGAAGCCCATGCCATCCCAGGTGAGAAAAATGCATCCTGAATCAAGTCTGAGGGCTAAAACCTCTGTTTCGGGTTTTACCACATTGAGCTCAGAACGTAAGGTCGGGACCTGAAATTTGGAGCCAAAATTCAAATTTTCACTTTGGCTGAAATTGCATGAAATATGTGTCCCCCGTGGAAGCCCATGCCATCCCAGGTGAGAAAAATGCATCCTGAATCAAGTCTGAGGGCTAAAACCTCTGTTTCGGGTTTTACCACATTGAGCTCAGAACGTAAGGTCGGGACCTGAAATTTGGAGCCAAAATTCAAATTTTCACTTTGGCTGAAATTGCATGAAATATGTGTCCCCCGTGGAAGCCCATGCCATCCCAGGTGAGAAAAATGCATCCTGAATCAAGTCTGAGGGCTAAAACCTCTGTTTCGGGTTTTACCACATTGAGCTCAGAACGTAAGGTCGGGACCTGAAATTTGGAGCCAAAATTCAAATTTTCACTTTGGCTGAAATTGCATGAAATATGTGTCCCCCGTGGAAGCCCATGCCATCCCAGGTGAGAAAAATGCATCCTGAATCAAGTCTGAGGGCTAAAACCTCTGTTTCGGGTTTTACCACATTGAGCTCAGAACGTAAGGTCGGGACCTGAAATTTGGAGCCAAAATTCAAATTTTCACTTTGGCTGAAATTGCATGAAATATGTGTCCCCCGTGGAAGCCCATGCCATCCCAGGTGAGAAAAATGCATCCTGAATCAAGTCTGAGGGCTAAAACCTCTGTTTCGGGTTTTACCACATTGAGCTCAGAACGTAAGGTCGGGACCTGAAATTTGGAGCCAAAATTCAAATTTTCACTTTGGCTGAAATTGCATGAAATATGTGTCCCCCGTGGAAGCCCATGCCATCCCAGGTGAGAAAAATGCATCCTGAATCAAGTCTGAGGGCTAAAACCTCTGTTTCGGGTTTTACCACATTGAGCTCAGAACGTAAGGTCGGGACCTGAAATTTGGAGCCAAAATTCAAATTTTCACTTTGGCTGAAATTGCATGAAATATGTGTCCCCCGTGGAAGCCCATGCCATCCCAGGTGAGAAAAATGCATCCTGAATCAAGTCTGAGGGCTAAAACCTCTGTTTCGGGTTTTACCACATTGAGCTCAGAACGTAAGGTCGGGACCTGAAATTTGGAGCCAAAATTCAAATTTTCACTTTGGCTGAAATTGCATGAAATATGTGTCCCCCGTGGAAGCCCATGCCATCCCAGGTGAGAAAAATGCATCCTGAATCAAGTCTGAGGGCTAAAACCTCTGTTTCGGGTTTTACCACATTGAGCTCAGAACGTAAGGTCGGGACCTGAAATTTGGAGCCAAAATTCAAATTTTCACTTTGGCTGAAATTGCATGAAATATGTGTCCCCCGTGGAAGCCCATGCCATCCCAGGTGAGAAAAATGCATCCTGAATCAAGTCTGAGGGCTAAAACCTCTGTTTCGGGTTTTACCACATTGAGCTCAGAACGTAAGGTCGGGACCTGAAATTTGGAGCCAAAATTCAAATTTTCACTTTGGCTGAAATTGCATGAAATATGTGTCCCCCGTGGAAGCCCATGCCATCCCAGGTGAGAAAAATGCATCCTGAATCAAGTCTGAGGGCTAAAACCTCTGTTTCGGGTTTTACCACATTGAGCTCAGAACGTAAGGTCGGGACCTGAAATTTGGAGCCAAAATTCAAATTTTCACTTTGGCTGAAATTGCATGAAATATGTGTCCCCCGTGGAAGCCCATGCCATCCCAGGTGAGAAAAATGCATCCTGAATCAAGTCTGAGGGCTAAAACCTCTGTTTCGGGTTTTACCACATTGAGCTCAGAACGTAAGGTCGGGACCTGAAATTTGGAGCCAAAATTCAAATTTTCACTTTGGCTGAAATTGCATGAAATATGTGTCCCCCGTGGAAGCCCATGCCATCCCAGGTGAGAAAAATGCATCCTGAATCAAGTCTGAGGGCTAAAACCTCTGTTTCGGGTTTTACCACATTGAGCTCAGAACGTAAGGTCGGGACCTGAAATTTGGAGCCAAAATTCAAATTTTCACTTTGGCTGAAATTGCATGAAATATGTGTCCCCCGTGGAAGCCCATGCCATCCCAGGTGAGAAAAATGCATCCTGAATCAAGTCTGAGGGCTAAAACCTCTGTTTCGGGTTTTACCACATTGAGCTCAGAACGTAAGGTCGGGACCTGAAATTTGGAGCCAAAATTCAAATTTTCACTTTGGCTGAAATTGCATGAAATATGTGTCCCCCGTGGAAGCCCATGCCATCCCAGGTGAGAAAAATGCATCCTGAATCAAGTCTGAGGGCTAAAACCTCTGTTTCGGGTTTTACCACATTGAGCTCAGAACGTAAGGTCGGGACCTGAAATTTGGAGCCAAAATTCAAATTTTCACTTTGGCTGAAATTGCATGAAATATGTGTCCCCCGTGGAAGCCCATGCCATCCCAGGTGAGAAAAATGCATCCTGAATCAAGTCTGAGGGCTAAAACCTCTGTTTCGGGTTTTACCACATTGAGCTCAGAACGTAAGGTCGGGACCTGAAATTTGGAGCCAAAATTCAAATTTTCACTTTGGCTGAAATTGCATGAAATATGTGTCCCCCGTGGAAGCCCATGCCATCCCAGGTGAGAAAAATGCATCCTGAATCAAGTCTGAGGGCTAAAACCTCTGTTTCGGGTTTTACCACATTGAGCTCAGAACGTAAGGTCGGGACCTGAAATTTGGAGCCAAAATTCAAATTTTCACTTTGGCTGAAATTGCATGAAATATGTGTCCCCCGTGGAAGCCCATGCCATCCCAGGTGAGAAAAATGCATCCTGAATCAAGTCTGAGGGCTAAAACCTCTGTTTCGGGTTTTACCACATTGAGCTCAGAACGTAAGGTCGGGACCTGAAATTTGGAGCCAAAATTCAAATTTTCACTTTGGCTGAAATTGCATGAAATATGTGTCCCCCGTGGAAGCCCATGCCATCCCAGGTGAGAAAAATGCATCCTGAATCAAGTCTGAGGGCTAAAACCTCTGTTTCGGGTTTTACCACATTGAGCTCAGAACGTAAGGTCGGGACCTGAAATTTGGAGCCAAAATTCAAATTTTCACTTTGGCTGAAATTGCATGAAATATGTGTCCCCCGTGGAAGCCCATGCCATCCCAGGTGAGAAAAATGCATCCTGAATCAAGTCTGAGGGCTAAAACCTCTGTTTCGGGTTTTACCACATTGAGCTCAGAACGTAAGGTCGGGACCTGAAATTTGGAGCCAAAATTCAAATTTTCACTTTGGCTGAAATTGCATGAAATATGTGTCCCCCGTGGAAGCCCATGCCATCCCAGGTGAGAAAAATGCATCCTGAATCAAGTCTGAGGGCTAAAACCTCTGTTTCGGGTTTTACCACATTGAGCTCAGAACGTAAGGTCGGGACCTGAAATTTGGAGCCAAAATTCAAATTTTCACTTTGGCTGAAATTGCATGAAATATGTGTCCCCCGTGGAAGCCCATGCCATCCCAGGTGAGAAAAATGCATCCTGAATCAAGTCTGAGGGCTAAAACCTCTGTTTCGGGTTTTACCACATTGAGCTCAGAACGTAAGGTCGGGACCTGAAATTTGGAGCCAAAATTCAAATTTTCACTTTGGCTGAAATTGCATGAAATATGTGTCCCCCGTGGAAGCCCATGCCATCCCAGGTGAGAAAAATGCATCCTGAATCAAGTCTGAGGGCTAAAACCTCTGTTTCGGGTTTTACCACATTGAGCTCAGAACGTAAGGTCGGGACCTGAAATTTGGAGCCAAAATTCAAATTTTCACTTTGGCTGAAATTGCATGAAATATGTGTCCCCCGTGGAAGCCCATGCCATCCCAGGTGAGAAAAATGCATCCTGAATCAAGTCTGAGGGCTAAAACCTCTGTTTCGGGTTTTACCACATTGAGCTCAGAACGTAAGGTCGGGACCTGAAATTTGGAGCCAAAATTCAAATTTTCACTTTGGCTGAAATTGCATGAAATATGTGTCCCCCGTGGAAGCCCATGCCATCCCAGGTGAGAAAAATGCATCCTGAATCAAGTCTGAGGGCTAAAACCTCTGTTTCGGGTTTTACCACATTGAGCTCAGAACGTAAGGTCGGGACCTGAAATTTGGAGCCAAAATTCAAATTTTCACTTTGGCTGAAATTGCATGAAATATGTGTCCCCCGTGGAAGCCCATGCCATCCCAGGTGAGAAAAATGCATCCTGAATCAAGTCTGAGGGCTAAAACCTCTGTTTCGGGTTTTACCACATTGAGCTCAGAACGTAAGGTCGGGACCTGAAATTTGGAGCCAAAATTCAAATTTTCACTTTGGCTGAAATTGCATGAAATATGTGTCCCCCGTGGAAGCCCATGCCATCCCAGGTGAGAAAAATGCATCCTGAATCAAGTCTGAGGGCTAAAACCTCTGTTTCGGGTTTTACCACATTGAGCTCAGAACGTAAGGTCGGGACCTGAAATTTGGAGCCAAAATTCAAATTTTCACTTTGGCTGAAATTGCATGAAATATGTGTCCCCCGTGGAAGCCCATGCCATCCCAGGTGAGAAAAATGCATCCTGAATCAAGTCTGAGGGCTAAAACCTCTGTTTCGGGTTTTACCACATTGAGCTCAGAACGTAAGGTCGGGACCTGAAATTTGGAGCCAAAATTCAAATTTTCACTTTGGCTGAAATTGCATGAAATATGTGTCCCCCGTGGAAGCCCATGCCATCCCAGGTGAGAAAAATGCATCCTGAATCAAGTCTGAGGGCTAAAACCTCTGTTTCGGGTTTTACCACATTGAGCTCAGAACGTAAGGTCGGGACCTGAAATTTGGAGCCAAAATTCAAATTTTCACTTTGGCTGAAATTGCATGAAATATGTGTCCCCCGTGGAAGCCCATGCCATCCCAGGTGAGAAAAATGCATCCTGAATCAAGTCTGAGGGCTAAAACCTCTGTTTCGGGTTTTACCACATTGAGCTCAGAACGTAAGGTCGGGACCTGAAATTTGGAGCCAAAATTCAAATTTTCACTTTGGCTGAAATTGCATGAAATATGTGTCCCCCGTGGAAGCCCATGCCATCCCAGGTGAGAAAAATGCATCCTGAATCAAGTCTGAGGGCTAAAACCTCTGTTTCGGGTTTTACCACATTGAGCTCAGAACGTAAGGTCGGGACCTGAAATTTGGAGCCAAAATTCAAATTTTCACTTTGGCTGAAATTGCATGAAATATGTGTCCCCCGTGGAAGCCCATGCCATCCCAGGTGAGAAAAATGCATCCTGAATCAAGTCTGAGGGCTAAAACCTCTGTTTCGGGTTTTACCACATTGAGCTCAGAACGTAAGGTCGGGACCTGAAATTTGGAGCCAAAATTCAAATTTTCACTTTGGCTGAAATTGCATGAAATATGTGTCCCCCGTGGAAGCCCATGCCATCCCAGGTGAGAAAAATGCATCCTGAATCAAGTCTGAGGGCTAAAACCTCTGTTTCGGGTTTTACCACATTGAGCTCAGAACGTAAGGTCGGGACCTGAAATTTGGAGCCAAAATTCAAATTTTCACTTTGGCTGAAATTGCATGAAATATGTGTCCCCCGTGGAAGCCCATGCCATCCCAGGTGAGAAAAATGCATCCTGAATCAAGTCTGAGGGCTAAAACCTCTGTTTCGGGTTTTACCACATTGAGCTCAGAACGTAAGGTCGGGACCTGAAATTTGGAGCCAAAATTCAAATTTTCACTTTGGCTGAAATTGCATGAAATATGTGTCCCCCGTGGAAGCCCATGCCATCCCAGGTGAGAAAAATGCATCCTGAATCAAGTCTGAGGGCTAAAACCTCTGTTTCGGGTTTTACCACATTGAGCTCAGAACGTAAGGTCGGGACCTGAAATTTGGAGCCAAAATTCAAATTTTCACTTTGGCTGAAATTGCATGAAATATGTGTCCCCCGTGGAAGCCCATGCCATCCCAGGTGAGAAAAATGCATCCTGAATCAAGTCTGAGGGCTAAAACCTCTGTTTCGGGTTTTGACCACATTGAGCTCAGAACGTAAGGTCGGGACCTGAAATTTGGAGCCAAAATTCAAATTTTCACTTTGGCTGAAATTGCATGAAATATGTGTCCCCCGTGGAAGCCCATGCCATCCCAGGTGAGAAAAATGCATCCTGAATCAAGTCTGAGGGCTAAAACCTCTGTTTCGGGTTTTACCACATTGAGCTCAGAACGTAAGGTCGGGACCTGAAATTTGGAGCCAAAATTCAAATTTTCACTTTGGCTGAAATTGCATGAAATATGTGTCCCCCGTGGAAGCCCATGCCATCCCAGGTGAGAAAAATGCATCCTGAATCAAGTCTGAGGGCTAAAACCTCTGTTTCGGGTTTTACCACATTGAGCTCAGAACGTAAGGTCGGGACCTGAAATTTGGAGCCAAAATTCAAATTTTCACTTTGGCTGAAATTGCATGAAATATGTGTCCCCCGTGGAAGCCCATGCCATCCCAGGTGAGAAAAATGCATCCTGAATCAAGTCTGAGGGCTAAAACCTCTGTTTCGGGTTTTACCACATTGAGCTCAGAACGTAAGGTCGGGACCTGAAATTTGGAGCCAAAATTCAAATTTTCACTTTGGCTGAAATTGCATGAAATATGTGTCCCCCGTGGAAGCCCATGCCATCCCAGGTGAGAAAAATGCATCCTGAATCAAGTCTGAGGGCTAAAACCTCTGTTTCGGGTTTTACCACATTGAGCTCAGAACGTAAGGTCGGGACCTGAAATTTGGAGCCAAAATTCAAATTTTCACTTTGGCTGAAATTGCATGAAATATGTGTCCCCCGTGGAAGCCCATGCCATCCCAGGTGAGAAAAATGCATCCTGAATCAAGTCTGAGGGCTAAAACCTCTGTTTCGGGTTTTACCACATTGAGCTCAGAACGTAAGGTCGGGACCTGAAATTTGGAGCCAAAATTCAAATTTTCACTTTGGCTGAAATTGCATGAAATATGTGTCCCCCGTGGAAGCCCATGCCATCCCAGGTGAGAAAAATGCATCCTGAATCAAGTCTGAGGGCTAAAACCTCTGTTTCGGGTTTTACCACATTGAGCTCAGAACGTAAGGTCGGGACCTGAAATTTGGAGCCAAAATTCAAATTTTCACTTTGGCTGAAATTGCATGAAATATGTGTCCCCCGTGGAAGCCCATGCCATCCCAGGTGAGAAAAATGCATCCTGAATCAAGTCTGAGGGCTAAAACCTCTGTTTCGGGTTTTACCACATTGAGCTCAGAACGTAAGGTCGGGACCTGAAATTTGGAGCCAAAATTCAAATTTTCACTTTGGCTGAAATTGCATGAAATATGTGTCCCCCGTGGAAGCCCATGCCATCCCAGGTGAGAAAAATGCATCCTGAATCAAGTCTGAGGGCTAAAACCTCTGTTTCGGGTTTTACCACATTGAGCTCAGAACGTAAGGTCGGGACCTGAAATTTGGAGCCAAAATTCAAATTTTCACTTTGGCTGAAATTGCATGAAATATGTGTCCCCCGTGGAAGCCCATGCCATCCCAGGTGAGAAAAATGCATCCTGAATCAAGTCTGAGGGCTAAAACCTCTGTTTCGGGTTTTACCACATTGAGCTCAGAACGTAAGGTCGGGACCTGAAATTTGGAGCCAAAATTCAAATTTTCACTTTGGCTGAAATTGCATGAAATATGTGTCCCCCGTGGAAGCCCATGCCATCCCAGGTGAGAAAAATGCATCCTGAATCAAGTCTGAGGGCTAAAACCTCTGTTTCGGGTTTTACCACATTGAGCTCAGAACGTAAGGTCGGGACCTGAAATTTGGAGCCAAAATTCAAATTTTCACTTTGGCTGAAATTGCATGAAATATGTGTCCCCCGTGGAAGCCCATGCCATCCCAGGTGAGAAAAATGCATCCTGAATCAAGTCTGAGGGCTAAAACCTCTGTTTCGGGTTTTACCACATTGAGCTCAGAACGTAAGGTCGGGACCTGAAATTTGGAGCCAAAATTCAAATTTTCACTTTGGCTGAAATTGCATGAAATATGTGTCCCCCGTGGAAGCCCATGCCATCCCAGGTGAGAAAAATGCATCCTGAATCAAGTCTGAGGGCTAAAACCTCTGTTTCGGGTTTTACCACATTGAGCTCAGAACGTAAGGTCGGGACCTGAAATTTGGAGCCAAAATTCAAATTTTCACTTTGGCTGAAATTGCATGAAATATGTGTCCCCCGTGGAAGCCCATGCCATCCCAGGTGAGAAAAATGCATCCTGAATCAAGTCTGAGGGCTAAAACCTCTGTTTCGGGTTTTACCACATTGAGCTCAGAACGTAAGGTCGGGACCTGAAATTTGGAGCCAAAATTCAAATTTTCACTTTGGCTGAAATTGCATGAAATATGTGTCCCCCGTGGAAGCCCATGCCATCCCAGGTGAGAAAAATGCATCCTGAATCAAGTCTGAGGGCTAAAACCTCTGTTTCGGGTTTTACCACATTGAGCTCAGAACGTAAGGTCGGGACCTGAAATTTGGAGCCAAAATTCAAATTTTCACTTTGGCTGAAATTGCATGAAATATGTGTCCCCCGTGGAAGCCCATGCCATCCCAGGTGAGAAAAATGCATCCTGAATCAAGTCTGAGGGCTAAAACCTCTGTTTCGGGTTTTACCACATTGAGCTCAGAACGTAAGGTCGGGACCTGAAATTTGGAGCCAAAATTCAAATTTTCACTTTGGCTGAAATTGCATGAAATATGTGTCCCCCGTGGAAGCCCATGCCATCCCAGGTGAGAAAAATGCATCCTGAATCAAGTCTGAGGGCTAAAACCTCTGTTTCGGGTTTTACCACATTGAGCTCAGAACGTAAGGTCGGGACCTGAAATTTGGAGCCAAAATTCAAATTTTCACTTTGGCTGAAATTGCATGAAATATGTGTCCCCCGTGGAAGCCCATGCCATCCCAGGTGAGAAAAATGCATCCTGAATCAAGTCTGAGGGCTAAAACCTCTGTTTCGGGTTTTACCACATTGAGCTCAGAACGTAAGGTCGGGACCTGAAATTTGGAGCCAAAATTCAAATTTTCACTTTGGCTGAAATTGCATGAAATATGTGTCCCCCGTGGAAGCCCATGCCATCCCAGGTGAGAAAAATGCATCCTGAATCAAGTCTGAGGGCTAAAACCTCTGTTTCGGGTTTTACCACATTGAGCTCAGAACGTAAGGTCGGGACCTGAAATTTGGAGCCAAAATTCAAATTTTCACTTTGGCTGAAATTGCATGAAATATGTGTCCCCCGTGGAAGCCCATGCCATCCCAGGTGAGAAAAATGCATCCTGAATCAAGTCTGAGGGCTAAAACCTCTGTTTCGGGTTTTACCACATTGAGCTCAGAACGTAAGGTCGGGACCTGAAATTTGGAGCCAAAATTCAAATTTTCACTTTGGCTGAAATTGCATGAAATATGTGTCCCCCGTGGAAGCCCATGCCATCCCAGGTGAGAAAAATGCATCCTGAATCAAGTCTGAGGGCTAAAACCTCTGTTTCGGGTTTTACCACATTGAGCTCAGAACGTAAGGTCGGGACCTGAAATTTGGAGCCAAAATTCAAATTTTCACTTTGGCTGAAATTGCATGAAATATGTGTCCCCCGTGGAAGCCCATGCCATCCCAGGTGAGAAAAATGCATCCTGAATCAAGTCTGAGGGCTAAAACCTCTGTTTCGGGTTTTACCACATTGAGCTCAGAACGTAAGGTCGGGACCTGAAATTTGGAGCCAAAATTCAAATTTTCACTTTGGCTGAAATTGCATGAAATATGTGTCCCCCGTGGAAGCCCATGCCATCCCAGGTGAGAAAAATGCATCCTGAATCAAGTCTGAGGGCTAAAACCTCTGTTTCGGGTTTTACCACATTGAGCTCAGAACGTAAGGTCGGGACCTGAAATTTGGAGCCAAAATTCAAATTTTCACTTTGGCTGAAATTGCATGAAATATGTGTCCCCCGTGGAAGCCCATGCCATCCCAGGTGAGAAAAATGCATCCTGAATCAAGTCTGAGGGCTAAAACCTCTGTTTCGGGTTTTACCACATTGAGCTCAGAACGTAAGGTCGGGACCTGAAATTTGGAGCCAAAATTCAAATTTTCACTTTGGCTGAAATTGCATGAAATATGTGTCCCCCGTGGAAGCCCATGCCATCCCAGGTGAGAAAAATGCATCCTGAATCAAGTCTGAGGGCTAAAACCTCTGTTTCGGGTTTTACCACATTGAGCTCAGAACGTAAGGTCGGGACCTGAAATTTGGAGCCAAAATTCAAATTTTCACTTTGGCTGAAATTGCATGAAATATGTGTCCCCCGTGGAAGCCCATGCCATCCCAGGTGAGAAAAATGCATCCTGAATCAAGTCTGAGGGCTAAAACCTCTGTTTCGGGTTTTACCACATTGAGCTCAGAACGTAAGGTCGGGACCTGAAATTTGGAGCCAAAATTCAAATTTTCACTTTGGCTGAAATTGCATGAAATATGTGTCCCCCGTGGAAGCCCATGCCATCCCAGGTGAGAAAAATGCATCCTGAATCAAGTCTGAGGGCTAAAACCTCTGTTTCGGGTTTTACCACATTGAGCTCAGAACGTAAGGTCGGGACCTGAAATTTGGAGCCAAAATTCAAATTTTCACTTTGGCTGAAATTGCATGAAATATGTGTCCCCCGTGGAAGCCCATGCCATCCCAGGTGAGAAAAATGCATCCTGAATCAAGTCTGAGGGCTAAAACCTCTGTTTCGGGTTTTACCACATTGAGCTCAGAACGTAAGGTCGGGACCTGAAATTTGGAGCCAAAATTCAAATTTTCACTTTGGCTGAAATTGCATGAAATATGTGTCCCCCGTGGAAGCCCATGCCATCCCAGGTGAGAAAAATGCATCCTGAATCAAGTCTGAGGGCTAAAACCTCTGTTTCGGGTTTTACCACATTGAGCTCAGAACGTAAGGTCGGGACCTGAAATTTGGAGCCAAAATTCAAATTTTCACTTTGGCTGAAATTGCATGAAATATGTGTCCCCCGTGGAAGCCCATGCCATCCCAGGTGAGAAAAATGCATCCTGAATCAAGTCTGAGGGCTAAAACCTCTGTTTCGGGTTTTACCACATTGAGCTCAGAACGTAAGGTCGGGACCTGAAATTTGGAGCCAAAATTCAAATTTTCACTTTGGCTGAAATTGCATGAAATATGTGTCCCCCGTGGAAGCCCATGCCATCCCAGGTGAGAAAAATGCATCCTGAATCAAGTCTGAGGGCTAAAACCTCTGTTTCGGGTTTTACCACATTGAGCTCAGAACGTAAGGTCGGGACCTGAAATTTGGAGCCAAAATTCAAATTTTCACTTTGGCTGAAATTGCATGAAATATGTGTCCCCCGTGGAAGCCCATGCCATCCCAGGTGAGAAAAATGCATCCTGAATCAAGTCTGAGGGCTAAAACCTCTGTTTCGGGTTTTACCACATTGAGCTCAGAACGTAAGGTCGGGACCTGAAATTTGGAGCCAAAATTCAAATTTTCACTTTGGCTGAAATTGCATGAAATATGTGTCCCCCGTGGAAGCCCATGCCATCCCAGGTGAGAAAAATGCATCCTGAATCAAGTCTGAGGGCTAAAACCTCTGTTTCGGGTTTTACCACATTGAGCTCAGAACGTAAGGTCGGGACCTGAAATTTGGAGCCAAAATTCAAATTTTCACTTTGGCTGAAATTGCATGAAATATGTGTCCCCCGTGGAAGCCCATGCCATCCCAGGTGAGAAAAATGCATCCTGAATCAAGTCTGAGGGCTAAAACCTCTGTTTCGGGTTTTACCACATTGAGCTCAGAACGTAAGGTCGGGACCTGAAATTTGGAGCCAAAATTCAAATTTTCACTTTGGCTGAAATTGCATGAAATATGTGTCCCCCGTGGAAGCCCATGCCATCCCAGGTGAGAAAAATGCATCCTGAATCAAGTCTGAGGGCTAAAACCTCTGTTTCGGGTTTTACCACATTGAGCTCAGAACGTAAGGTCGGGACCTGAAATTTGGAGCCAAAATTCAAATTTTCACTTTGGCTGAAATTGCATGAAATATGTGTCCCCCCGTGGAAGCCCATGCCATCCCAGGTGAGAAAAATGCATCCTGAATCAAGTCTGAGGGCTAAAACCTCTGTTTCGGGTTTTACCACATTGAGCTCAGAACGTAAGGTCGGGACCTGAAATTTGGAGCCAAAATTCAAATTTTCACTTTGGCTGAAATTGCATGAAATATGTGTCCCCCGTGGAAGCCCATGCCATCCCAGGTGAGAAAAATGCATCCTGAATCAAGTCTGAGGGCTAAAACCTCTGTTTCGGGTTTTACCACATTGAGCTCAGAACGTAAGGTCGGGACCTGAAATTTGGAGCCAAAATTCAAATTTTCACTTTGGCTGAAATTGCATGAAATATGTGTCCCCCGTGGAAGCCCATGCCATCCCAGGTGAGAAAAATGCATCCTGAATCAAGTCTGAGGGCTAAAACCTCTGTTTCGGGGTTTTACCACATTGAGCTCAGAACGTAAGGTCGGGACCTGAAATTTGGAGCCAAAATTCAAATTTTCACTTTGGCTGAAATTGCATGAAATATGTGTCCCCCGTGGAAGCCCATGCCATCCCAGGTGAGAAAAATGCATCCTGAATCAAGTCTGAGGGCTAAAACCTCTGTTTCGGGTTTTACCACATTGAGCTCAGAACGTAAGGTCGGGACCTGAAATTTGGAGCCAAAATTCAAATTTTCACTTTGGCTGAAATTGCATGAAATATGTGTCCCCCGTGGAAGCCCATGCCATCCCAGGTGAGAAAAATGCATCCTGAATCAAGTCTGAGGGCTAAAACCTCTGTTTCGGGTTTTACCACATTGAGCTCAGAACGTAAGGTCGGGACCCTGAAATTTGGAGCCAAAATTCAAATTTTCACTTTGGCTGAAATTGCATGAAATATGTGTCCCCCGTGGAAGCCCATGCCATCCCAGGTGAGAAAAATGCATCCTGAATCAAGTCTGAGGGCTAAAACCTCTGTTTCGGGTTTTACCACATTGAGCTCAGAACGTAAGGTCGGGACCTGAAATTTGGAGCCAAAATTCAAATTTTCACTTTGGCTGAAATTGCATGAAATATGTGTCCCCCGTGGAAGCCCATGCCATCCCAGGTGAGAAAAATGCATCCTGAATCAAGTCTGAGGGCTAAAACCTCTGTTTCGGGGTTTTTACCACATTGAGCTCAGAACGTAAGGTCGGGACCTGAAATTTGGAGCCAAAATTCAAATTTTCACTTTGGCTGAAATTGCATGAAATATGTGTCCCCCGTGGAAGCCCATGCCATCCCAGGTGAGAAAAATGCATCCTGAATCAAGTCTGAGGGCTAAAACCTCTGTTTCGGGTTTTACCACATTGAGCTCAGAACGTAAGGTCGGGACCTGAAATTTGGAGCCAAAATTCAAATTTTCACTTTGGCTGAAATTGCATGAAATATGTGTCCCCCGTGGAAGCCCATGCCATCCCAGGTGAGAAAAATGCATCCTGAATCAAGGTCTGAGGGCTAAAACCTCTGTTTCGGGTTTTACCACATTGAGCTCAGAACGTAAGGTCGGACCTGAAATTTGGAGCCAAAATTCAAATTTTCACTTTGGCTGAAATTGCATGAAATATGTGTCCCCCGTGGAAGCCCATGCCATCCCAGGTGAGAAAAATGCATCCTGAATCAAGTCTGAGGGCTAAAACCTCTGTTTCGGGTTTTACCACATTGAGCTCAGAACGTAAGGTCGGGACCTGAAATTTGGAGCCAAAATTCAAATTTTCACTTTGGCTGAAATTGCATGAAATATGTGTCCCCCGTGGAAGCCCATGCCATCCCAGGTGAGAAAAATGCATCCTGAATCAAGTCTGAGGGCTAAAACCTCTGTTTCGGGTTTTACCACATTGAGCTCAGAACGTAAGGTCGGGACCTGAAATTTGGAGCCAAAATTCAAATTTTCACTTTGGCTGAAATTGCATGAAATATGTGTCCCCCGTGGAAGCCCATGCCATCCCAGGTGAGAAAAATGCATCCTGAATCAAGTCTGAGGGCTAAAACCTCTGTTTCGGGTTTTACCACATTGAGCTCAGAACGTAAGGTCGGGACCTGAAATTTGGAGCCAAAATTCAAATTTTCACTTTGGCTGAAATTGCATGAAATATGTGTCCCCCGTGGAAGCCCATGCCATCCCAGGTGAGAAAAATGCATCCTGAATCAAGTCTGAGGGCTAAAACCTCTGTTTCGGGT
This sequence comes from Halichoeres trimaculatus, assembly GCF_033239565.1. Taxonomy (NCBI): domain Eukaryota; kingdom Metazoa; phylum Chordata; class Actinopteri; order Labriformes; family Labridae; genus Halichoeres; species Halichoeres trimaculatus. The sequence goes on from NW_027437307.1 coordinate 26,035, forward strand.
TTTACCACATTGAGCTCAGAACGTAAGGTCGGGACCTGAAATTTGGAGCCAAAATTCAAATTTTCACTTTGGCTGAAATTGCATGAAATATGTGTCCCCCGTGGAAGCCCATGCCGTCCCAGGTGAGAAAAATGCATCCTGAATCAAGTCTGAGGGCTAAAACCTCTGTTTCGGGTTTTACCACATTGAGCTCAGAACGTAAGGTCGGGACCTGAAATTTGGAGCCAAAATTCAAATTTTCACTTTGGCTGAAATTGCATGAAATATGTGTCCCCCGTGGAAGCCCATGCCATCCCAGGTGAGAAAAATGCATCCTGAATCAAGTCTGAGGGCTAAAACCTCTGTTTCGGGTTTTACCACATTGAGCTCAGAACGTAAGGTCGGGACCTGAAATTTGGAGCCAAAATTCAAATTTTCACTTTGGCTGAAATTGCATGAAATATGTGTCCCCCGTGGAAGCCCATGCCATCCCAGGTGAGAAAAATGCATCCTGAATCAAGTCTGAGGGCTAAAACCTCTGTTTCGGGTTTTACCACATTGAGCTCAGAACGTAAGGTCGGGACCTGAAATTTGGAGCCAAAATTCAAATTTTCACTTTGGCTGAAATTGCATGAAATATGTGTCCCCCGTGGAAGCCCATGCCATCCCAGGTGAGAAAAATGCATCCTGAATCAAGTCTGAGGGCTAAAACCTCTGTTTCGGGTTTTACCACATTGAGCTCAGAACGTAAGGTCGGGACCTGAAATTTGGAGCCAAAATTCAAATTTTCACTTTGGCTGAAATTGCATGAAATATGTGTCCCCCGTGGAAGCCCATGCCATCCCAGGTGAGAAAAATGCATCCTGAATCAAGTCTGAGGGCTAAAACCTCTGTTTCGGGTTTTACCACATTGAGCTCAGAACGTAAGGTCGGGACCTGAAATTTGGAGCCAAAATTCAAATTTTCACTTTGGCTGAAATTGCATGAAATATGTGTCCCCCGTGGAAGCCCATGCCATCCCAGGTGAGAAAAATGCATCCTGAATCAAGTCTGAGGGCTAAAACCTCTGTTTCGGGTTTTACCACATTGAGCTCAGAACGTAAGGTCGGGACCTGAAATTTGGAGCCAAAATTCAAATTTTCACTTTGGCTGAAATTGCATGAAATATGTGTCCCCCGTGGAAGCCCATGCCATCCCAGGTGAGAAAAATGCATCCTGAATCAAGTCTGAGGGCTAAAACCTCTGTTTCGGGTTTTACCACATTGAGCTCAGAACGTAAGGTCGGGACCTGAAATTTGGAGCCAAAATTCAAATTTTCACTTTGGCTGAAATTGCATGAAATATGTGTCCCCCGTGGAAGCCCATGCCATCCCAGGTGAGAAAAATGCATCCTGAATCAAGTCTGAGGGCTAAAACCTCTGTTTCGGGTTTTACCACATTGAGCTCAGAACGTAAGGTCGGGACCTGAAATTTGGAGCCAAAATTCAAATTTTCACTTTGGCTGAAATTGCATGAAATATGTGTCCCCCGTGGAAGCCCATGCCATCCCAGGTGAGAAAAATGCATCCTGAATCAAGTCTGAGGGCTAAAACCTCTGTTTCGGGTTTTACCACATTGAGCTCAGAACGTAAGGTCGGGACCTGAAATTTGGAGCCAAAATTCAAATTTTCACTTTGGCTGAAATTGCATGAAATATGTGTCCCCCGTGGAAGCCCATGCCATCCCAGGTGAGAAAAATGCATCCTGAATCAAGTCTGAGGGCTAAAACCTCTGTTTCGGGTTTTACCACATTGAGCTCAGAACGTAAGGTCGGGACCTGAAATTTGGAGCCAAAATTCAAATTTTCACTTTGGCTGAAATTGCATGAAATATGTGTCCCCCGTGGAAGCCCATGCCATCCCAGGTGAGAAAAATGCATCCTGAATCAAGTCTGAGGGCTAAAACCTCTGTTTCGGGTTTTACCACATTGAGCTCAGAACGTAAGGTCGGGACCTGAAATTTGGAGCCAAAATTCAAATTTTCACTTTGGCTGAAATTGCATGAAATATGTGTCCCCCGTGGAAGCCCATGCCATCCCAGGTGAGAAAAATGCATCCTGAATCAAGTCTGAGGGCTAAAACCTCTGTTTCGGGTTTTACCACATTGAGCTCAGAACGTAAGGTCGGGACCTGAAATTTGGAGCCAAAATTCAAATTTTCACTTTGGCTGAAATTGCATGAAATATGTGTCCCCCGTGGAAGCCCATGCCATCCCAGGTGAGAAAAATGCATCCTGAATCAAGTCTGAGGGCTAAAACCTCTGTTTCGGGTTTTACCACATTGAGCTCAGAACGTAAGGTCGGGACCTGAAATTTGGAGCCAAAATTCAAATTTTCACTTTGGCTGAAATTGCATGAAATATGTGTCCCCCGTGGAAGCCCATGCCATCCCAGGTGAGAAAAATGCATCCTGAATCAAGTCTGAGGGCTAAAACCTCTGTTTCGGGTTTTACCACATTGAGCTCAGAACGTAAGGTCGGGACCTGAAATTTGGAGCCAAAATTCAAATTTTCACTTTGGCTGAAATTGCATGAAATATGTGTCCCCCGTGGAAGCCCATGCCATCCCAGGTGAGAAAAATGCATCCTGAATCAAGTCTGAGGGCTAAAACCTCTGTTTCGGGTTTTACCACATTGAGCTCAGAACGTAAGGTCGGGACCTGAAATTTGGAGCCAAAATTCAAATTTTCACTTTGGCTGAAATTGCATGAAATATGTGTCCCCCGTGGAAGCCCATGCCATCCCAGGTGAGAAAAATGCATCCTGAATCAAGTCTGAGGGCTAAAACCTCTGTTTCGGGTTTTACCACATTGAGCTCAGAACGTAAGGTCGGGACCTGAAATTTGGAGCCAAAATTCAAATTTTCACTTTGGCTGAAATTGCATGAAATATGTGTCCCCCGTGGAAGCCCATGCCATCCCAGGTGAGAAAAATGCATCCTGAATCAAGTCTGAGGGCTAAAACCTCTGTTTCGGGTTTTACCACATTGAGCTCAGAACGTAAGGTCGGGACCTGAAATTTGGAGCCAAAATTCAAATTTTCACTTTGGCTGAAATTGCATGAAATATGTGTCCCCCGTGGAAGCCCATGCCATCCCAGGTGAGAAAAATGCATCCTGAATCAAGTCTGAGGGCTAAAACCTCTGTTTCGGGTTTTACCACATTGAGCTCAGAACGTAAGGTCGGGACCTGAAATTTGGAGCCAAAATTCAAATTTTCACTTTGGCTGAAATTGCATGAAATATGTGTCCCCCGTGGAAGCCCATGCCATCCCAGGTGAGAAAAATGCATCCTGAATCA